>NC_061111.1:13670789-13717257 GCF_002878395.1 Capsicum annuum
ACACACACTATATATATAGTGTGTGTATATATTGTAGTATATATATTGTAGTATATTTTATTTAAAGTAGTATGTATATATTGAATGGTACGTATATATGTGTGTATATCTTCTATAGATGTATATATTTAACTTATACATGTGTATTTGTTTTATAAATTAGTATATAACTATATATTTAGTGTGTGTGTATATTGTAATATATTTTATTTAAAGTAGTACGTATATATTGAATGATACGTATATATGTGTGTATATCTTCTATAGACGTACATATTTAACGTATACATGTGCATATATTTTATAAATTAGTATATAACTATATATATAGTGTGTGTGTATATATTGTAGTATATTTTATTTAAAGTAGTATGTATATATTGAATGGTACGTATATACGTGTGTATATCTTTTATAGACGTATATATGTAACATATACATGTGTATATGTTTTATAAATTAGTATATAACTATATATATAGTGTGTGTATATATTGTAGTATATATATATTGTAGTATATGTTTTATTTATAGTAGTATATATATAACTAACGTATAGTCGTATACATGATTACATGTGTAATTGTGTATATGTATTATGTGTATATATTTTTTAAATTCTAATGTAGTATATACTATATATATAGTGCATATATATTGTTTAACGTATTTAAAATGTATATATGTGGGTATATATAGTATATATTGGAGATTTTTTTTTTTTTTTTGGTTTTTGACCGATTTTGATCGAATTTTTAATCGATTTTGACCGAATTTAGGTGGGTTGGACCGGATTGGATTAAGTGGGCCATTTCAGGATTGTTTTTAAATTTTTTACTATTGGGTCCGAAACCAGTCCGGATCCGACCCGGCCCACAACCCGATTAAATTTTATGGGCCGGTTTCAGGTTGATCCGGCTCGGCCCACTTAACACCTCCAGTTGAGGTAATGAAAAGTCTTTGAATTTTGTAACTCGATTTTGTGTACAGGGTATTGATGATGCTTGACTTACATCATAAGCTTATTAGATAGGACTTGACACAGTTGCAGCTTATCTAGAATATAACCACGGATAGAAAGGTATGAGGGAGAGATTAAAATTGACGGCTAGTAGGTAGTCGAACATTGTCTAGATACCTTTTCAATATTACTGTTAATAATTTCTTAATATTTTATTCTTCAATTCAAGTATCACATGTTATTTATGTTGAAGCGAATGAAAGTGCCACATTGAACTCCGCCCCCCCGGGCCAATGGAGCAAGCTTTGGGGTTACATTGAACCCAAAATTCATTTCTTTATTACTTTTCAGCAGAACTTATTCACTATCATGTTTCTTTTACCGATTTATCTTTTTTTATATTTTATTTGAGCCATAAATCTATCAAAAATAATCTCTTCACCTTCTCAGAATAAAATAAATTTTCAATACACACTAGTTTTTCTAAACTGTGTCGTAAAATTACTTGAAGAAACCCAAAACACAGAACTTTATTAAATGCATTTATTCTATGAATGTCTTATCTTGTGAACAGTCACAATAATGATGAAGCAGACATGCTTAAAGAACAAGAAAATCATCATAATTTACACTCCCTTCGTTTCGTTTTAGTTGCTCTCTTACCAAAAATATTTGTTTCAGTTTAATTATTTCTTTAATAAAATCAAGAGAATTTTATCATATTCGTTCAATATTATTCTTAATATTAAATGACTAAACAAAATATATTTACTCAAATTTATATTTTTAATACACAATTAATAAGTTTAATTTGGGAAAATAACCCTCTAATTAATATTTTCTTAATGGGTGTGTCAAGTCAATAGAGGTCAACTAATATGAAACGGAAGAAATATAAATCAATTCTCTTATCCATTGCATTATTCTATAGTATTTGAATTGTGGTCCTTATTTACACTTTCATATTAAGAAATTGCATTTTGCACAATAATTCATTGGAAAGCACGTGACTGGTTCAATTTTTCTAATATTAATTATAGTCTTCATTAAGATCATATAAATTTACAACCTTGCTTTAGGATAAGAAATCCAAGTGAGCACGTGACTTGGATGTGATCTTGAAAAATTAAAAGAAAAAAGTTAATACTTTTTCATATATTAAGTGTTTCTAACTTGCTTTAAAGTTTACACTTGTCCATTTTAAAATATTTATCATGTTTTAATTTTAAAAGGTCAAATCATATGAATTTCAATTAATATTTTAAGATTTATTTTTTTATTACATTGATACGAGAAAAATTACAATTTTTAATACTTTTAGTGAAAGAAAGACTTGTATTTTTATTTGCAAAGACAAAACTTATAACTAGATTATACATTACAATTATACTTAATTTAATTATAGTTGGACTTATAGTTTGTAAATTTCTATTGTTATGATTAAGTCATCGCTTGAATCTCAAATATTTCACACCATTAATTGAGTACTAGTAAAGAACAGGCTTAATCACCCTAAAAATTAGAAATATAAAATGGAAATTTTAAAGGAATCTGTTTTGGTTTGGCTTATTTTACTTTGTACATTCAATTAAATGACGTTAAAATCGTATATCTAAAAATGTCATTAAATTTTTAAAGTATTTCATTGCAAACTCAGTTATAGTTCCTAATTAATTTGAAAGCAATTTTTGTGAATAAAAAAAGAAAGGGCATGCTCTTTAATTACGAAAAGTGGTGGGCCATGATAAAGTGGGAGGAGTGGGCCCATATTTGGTTTTGGCGGCCTATCTTTCGGATCAGTTAGAACCGTTAATTTGGGCTGGGCCTTTTATAAATAATTAAATGGGCCTTTATCTTCTTCTTCTTCTTAATTTGTCGTTACCCGCAAGTGATGCAGATAATAGATGAAGCAAAGCAATTGGATCAGGGACCACAACAATCATACATTTCACCCTCCATATTTCTTCTCAATTTCGAAATTGCCACTAACTTTTTTTTTTTGGGCTATTTATATATTTATTTATTTATTACTCTCACCTATGTCTTTGTTGGCAACACTATAATTTTAACTTTTCACATGATAAGTTTAAGATTATAAGATTAAAGAACATTTTATTACATTTAACATAACTTTAGTTTAAAACTATTAAATTTTAAAATCTTTTTTATTTTCTTGAACTGCATCAAGTCAAATTAAATCATTCATTTTTTAACGGAAAAAATATTACTTTATTTCTTATTATTATTTAGTCGAAGCAAAATTTAATGTTATAGTGGAATTGTTCTCAAAGGAAATATTTCATTTCGTCCTTTTTATTTATTTTAGAGTTCAAGAAAGCTTTAACATATCTGGTAAAATTATTGCACGTAATTAAGACTTAAAAGGTCATTAATTCAAATTGTAAAAACAATCTTTTATAAAAATATAGGGTAAAATTGAGTAGACTCTTGTGATCGATCTCTCGAAGCCCCGTAGGTGTAGCTACACTAATCCAATGGTGGAAACTTATACATTTTTCATCAAAAAGTTATATTATGTATATAGATCAAAAAATAACTATATAAAGGTATATATTAAATTTTTTAATGTTCTTAACAAGTTTTCTAATTTCCTCACTGTCGAAATTTTGCGCATAGTAAAAAATTAGTACACCAAATTGTCCTATTTTCAATGTCATTATATTAAGGCTGTGTACTAAACTTCTCATGTTCCATATAGGTCTAAGTGACTATCCATTCCTAGTCATAATATCCCAGTCAATAGTCATAATAGAAACTTAATACATCGAACTGTCCTAGATATTTGAATGTTATTATAGTCAAACTTTATCATTAATTTTGACTTTGTCGATAAAGTAATTTTTACCTAAAATATTCAGGATAAAGAAGGAATGAAGTTAATCTTAGTGTTAATAAATTGGCATTTCCTTCCAAATGGAATTATAGGTCCTTCATGATTTCACATTTTTAATTTATTAGCTTCATAGAATTTAGCTTTGATTTTTATAACATTCCATATAGGATTTATTTTAGAAAAAAATAAATATCCCAAGCAATATATTTCACCAAACACGATAAGGTATTAATTAAGATTTTGGATTAGCTGAATATAAAGTTCGCTTTTGTCAAACCCAAATTATTGAGTTTAAAATACTGTATATCAAAATCCTAATTGCTTAATTAGTACCTAACAGACTATATACTAATATTTTTTTATTGTACTATATGTGTGTGTATATATATGTTGACCTGCTTCCGTTGTTGATTATGGAATAGATTTAATTAATAGCTACCTTTTTCTACTTCACTAAATTTTATAAGAAAAATGATGTTATTAAGAAAAAATCATTTTGGTGCCAGCTGCCATTAGATTAATTAATCTTGTTATATTTAATATATTATTACGTTTAATACTTTTGCTTTCTCCATGGATGATGTACTCATATGTGCATTAAAACTATAAACTATATTTGTTTTGGTGTTTGGTGTTCGCATAGATGGTCGAGTAAATTTGGATTCACGCATTGCAAGATTTATTTTTGGAGTCGATGCTCCCAACATAATTTTTTCCATTCTCATAGTCTCGAACATGAAAGAGAGCCTTGGAGTAACTGGTAAAGTTGCTGTCATATGATCGGGAGGTCACGGGTTCAAGCCTTGGAAACAACCTCTGGCAGAAATGCAAGGTAAGACTGCGTACGATACACCCTTGTGGTGGGGCCCTTCCCCGGATACCGCGCATAGCGGTAGCTTTAGTGCTCGGGCTACCTTTTTTTTTCTTCATAGTCTCGAACACGAAATCTTTGATTAATGATGGCGTAATCCTAATCATCCCACCATAATTCATGTCGATAACCGATCTTATCAGTTTCTTTCAAAATCATACAAAACCCGAGTAAATTTGAATTTACGCATCATTACAAGACCTACTTCTGGTGTCGACGCTCCCAACATAAGGCTCGAATACAAAATTTTTGATTAAGGACGGAGAATTTCTAATCATTTCACTATAATTCACGTAGATAACCACATGATCATATCATTTTCTTTCAAATAAAAGATTGTTTTATTAGGTAGATTAATAATACACTACTTGTAATTTTTATTTCATTTGTTGAGTATGTATATTACGTATAACGGTATAAGCCTCAACCAGGAGATTTGTGATCATAAAGAATAGATGTTGACTTGATGAAAGGAATCTGTTACATGATTAACGTTTTCATTTTCTTATAAACAAGTCAGAAAGATATAATACCTACTACAAAATACGTTTAAAATAGTTTTAACTTCGTATATATCGTGTAATTTTTCTGACAAAGGAATTCGAATGAAGTCCTTATGGTATCGTAGCGCTCTCCGGCCATGAATACCACCAAAGGTAAGGTGATAAGTATCCTTCAATCAGAGATTTCGAGTTTAAGTCATAAGAAAAAAAAGTTGTGCATTTTTCAACATAAATCTAAATCACTAAATCTTAAAATAAATAAAACACCGTGTTAGAAAATGAAAATAATAATATTAGAATCTTTGATCATTATTATTATTATAGAAAAAAATAACATCATTTTGGAATTAGAAGCTAGTAGTATAATTTTTCTATCAAGAATATCAATTAATCATTGAACATCATTCAAATTGACTAGAAGAGAACAAAATTCTTGTGGAATTTAGCACAAGTGTTCTTTTAAGTGAATACATTGGCCAAGATATAAGATAATTAAGTAGCACAATCAAGTAGCAAAACATCAACACAAGAGTTGAATGATTACTTCTAAATTGATAATATTCGAGTCAGCTTGCGCGCACCTCAATTATTTCATCATACATATATTACTTTGTATCAGCATAAATATCAAATAACTCTGTCCACTAACTTATACAAATTAAAGAAAATCATCTAATCTCTTATATCTACTGCAATTTGAACCCTGATTCCAACGTTTATGCCTTATTCATTTATCCTTAGTTCAAGAATTTCTTGACTATCAGGTATTATACCATTTTAGGTCTAGTTTACATTTCTTGAATCATTTAGGTACTTATGTTAACATTTCCCCAAACATTTTGGTGCAAAGTAGAAATATTTAAGTTGGAACATGAGCAAATTGGCAATGACACAAAGCCCAATGGCCAAGTAGTAAATGTAACCAATTATGGGTGTATTCTAAACAAACCAATAAAATAATAAAAAACCACATTATCCAATCTTTAGGCTTCATTTCATACACCGAACAATAAGAAAAATAATCTGGAAATAAAATTTGAGATTAATTTTATCCTATATTGGATACTCTTTTCATTTTAATTTCCTTCACTTATTTTCTTTTTAGTTCATTTAAAAAAAAATTACTTGTTTCATTTATAAATAGCTGTTTACTTTTGACTTGACAATAGCTGTTTACTTTTGACTTGACACATATCTTAAGAAATAATGCATAATAGATTGATTTTACTATATCACTTTTTGAATATAATAAATTTTCTACTTTGAAAAATGCAATAAATGCTGTATTATCTTTATGTCACAGGTAAAATAATATAAATAGGTAAATTATATTTAATTTTATAAATTGAATAAATATTAGTATTGGACAACTTAAAAAACAAAAGTGGATACATGAAAATAACAGAGAAAATATTTCCTTTTTTAGCAGCGTTTAGTTTTAACATTCACATAAAATTACAAAATTAAATGACAATTTAATACATTTGACACATTTTAATTTATAACCATAAAATTAAAAAAAGAATTATTTCTTAAATTTCGTATCAACTCAAAATAAGTCTATCAATTTAAAAAGTAAAAAATATTAGATATTAATTAATTTTAAAATTATTTTATTTTATCATTATGTCAAAATATAAATAATATTCCATATAAACGATAGCATAAAATATCCTCATAATATATTCCTACTTATCCCGTTCGATGTGCCAAACGAAGCCTTAAAATTTGCTTCTGCTTTAACCCCACTTTGGGTCTCTGTCTTCTTGAACCAAAAAGAAAATAAAAATAAATACCAGACACCAAATAGCAATCATCTTAGACCGCCATTATCAGAAACCATAAAAGCTGCAAAAAAGAAAAAAAGCACAAATACCCACAACAAGAAACACATCAAAAATCTTGATTTTTTTTTTTTTTTAAACTTTTTGAATTTATATTTTTTAGAAAAAGTTTAAAGTTTCCATTTTTATCTCATCTTATGTTAAATGCATCTTAAGAATCTTGAAGTTGAGATTGGTCATCAAAAACACAGTGACCAAGATTACCAAATCCAAAATCAATCAACCCCATCTGATTATTTTTCAAGAATTAATAATCTCCAAATCAAGATCCCATCATCATCATCAGAAGATTGTTTAACTAACCAGATTCAGTATATTGATGAACCCTTTTGTCAGAATTTATCACCAGGAAAAACCCTTTTGTCTACACCTCATAAAAGGCCAATAATGTCTCAAAATTCCAATCTTTATAACCAGCAAGTGCAAAATACCCAATTTAAAGCTAGTGTGTTGAAGTCAAATGAATTAAATTTGAAGTCTTTTTTATGTCCTTGTTCTATTGGTGTTTTGTTAGCTACAAAGAGGATTACTCTTAGGTTGCTTCATCACTCTTGTCATGCTTCTTGGATTAGAGTTCATTTGAAGCTTTTTATATTGCTTTCTTTGCCTTGTTTGTACTTGTTGAGTTCTACTTATTATTTGGGTTATTTTGTTTACTTTGTGTTTATTGTTGGTGTGGTTGGTTTTGTTGTGTTTGCACTTTGTGCTGTTCTTCCTTGTGTTCCTTCTGTTCGTATATTTCTTGCTAGAACTCTGTCTATTAATCTTCATTCATCACCTACTGCATCAAAGTCTAGACCTTCAGTTGTTTGGTCAATTGGTTCAAAGCCTAAACAAGAAAGGAAGCCGGTTTCGGGGTGTTGGGTGCAAGTTTACAGCAATGGTGATGTGTATGAGGGTGAGTTTCATAAAGGGAAATGCTCAGGAAGTGGGGTTTATTACTATCGATTGAACGGGAGGTATGAAGGTGATTGGATTGATGGGAAGTATGATGGATATGGGGTGGAAACGTGGTCGAAAGGGAGTCGGTATAGGGGGCAGTATAGGCAGGGATTGAGACATGGAGTTGGGATGTATAGGTCCTATACTGGGGATCTGTATGCTGGGGAATGGTGTAATGGACAGTGTCATGGATGTGGGGTTCATACTTGTGAAGATGGAAGCAGTTATACTGGGGAGTTTAAGTGGGGTGTCAAACATGGATTGGGTCATTATCATTTCAGGTAACTACTTGGAGGCACTTGCCACTGTTTCTTTTTGGATTTCTAGTTATTAACTTGATGTTATTCTTCAAGTATGTGTGCGTGAGCACTTCGAATATTTGCATTATTTTGTTGTCATTAGTGTTCTTTCCTATGTATGTTGTGTACTGCTCTTCATTTCACATTATTGTGGCTATTGCCTCATTTCTGCATTTCCTTTTCCTAAGTGCTTGGATATGCTTTATTTTAAGCCGAGGATCCATCAAAACAACTTCTCTATCTCTATGAGGTGGGGTAAGATCTGTGTACATTCTACCCTCCTAGACCCTACTTGTGGGATTACACTGGGTTATTTTTTGTTGTTGTTGTTGTTGCTATTTTTCAGGTTGAGCTTTTGGCTTCATGTGAATTCTCAATGGCTAAGGCTTAGCGTTTTTACTTGTTTTCTCATGATTTGGGTTATATGTGCTTGGACTTCATTTGACTTGTCCTTTATCATGTCAGATTAGAGATCTTTTTGGGGTTTCCTCGTGGTATCTAGAATCATGAACATTCCAAGAGCTAGTTGGCTCAATTGGTACTAGTTCCATGTTTTCTACATGCAGAATAGGAAACGATAATTTTGTATCAATTATGTCTTTGTCTCAGCTTCGGTCTACTTGCTTATTAGTGCTATAGAGATATACCAGCGATTCTTAGTACGATGAACTTTCAAGTTACCACATACAAAATGGACCATGAAGCATTTAAGTATTATGCATGCGTGAGCGGGCAACATGTAAAGTTTTAAGGTTTTAACTACACCTTTACTGTCAATAAAAGACATTTTCCGAGTACTGAGAACAGTCAATGTGCGGTACCCTGAAGTGGCTTTTATGAAGTTACCAGCTGCCTCTTCATGTTGAGTTTAGTTCAACTTGGAGGTATTCTGTAGCTTATACTTGATACGTAAATGTTAGGGTGTCTTTCTTGCTAGGAAAGTGATAAAAGGTAAAGATGAAGATTTAACAAGCCACTACAGTTGCATGCTTGTTCGAAGCAAGTTCCATCTTTTTTCACTTATGCTGGATTTGGTCAGAGAAAGGTAATTTGGGGAATGTCCGTAAATTTCTATCGAAGTTTCACTTTTGGGGTTTTCCTTATGAACATGGTTCAGATCATCGCTATTGTTCTCTGTCATTCATGGATGATATCAGCTGTGAAAGTTCGAATATATTCTCTAGGATTGTCCTTCTTGGTTTTGAAATGGTTGTCAGTGCATTCTTCCTTCGTTTAAAGTGAATTGAGGAAGGATAAGACTGTATTTAGACATCCTTGAATGTCATCACTGTTACTGATATCTCCAACTCCAAGATAAGAGTATGTTCTCCATCGGATCAGCTATACCTTATAACTCTCTTTGAAATGTACAGTCAGGTGACTGGTGTTACCTCTTGGACTATAGATGTGATCTGCATAGTTTTTAAGCTGAAAAGGTCGGATCAACCCAGTTGTTCTTGCTCCTGAATATTCTATTATTCTGTTTTCTATTGAGCTGAGTTACTCCTCTTTTGGTTATGGGGAGATGTTGGCTTTTTTTTTGGGGGGGGGGGATAGACTGCTCCTGAGGAGCATGGAATTCCATGGTTTCCTCTGTTGTCATTTCACACCCTCTTCTGATGTATTATTCAAAATGAATTATCACACTTCTTCACTCAATTGGATAGATGCTTGCTTACCTAGGTTGGATTCTTGTTTATGTAGCACTCTTGTATAACTCAGATATTTAGAGGAGAGTGGGTGAGGAACCTGGCTAAGCCATGCTAGGATAAGCAAAGATGATTTAATGGCATCAGTGGCAGCCTTTATGGATGGTGGATGGTCATGTTAATGAGGGGAACCTAAATTGTTTTTTCCCATGTTCCTCTTTAAGGATGACTTGGATACTTGAATTAGGACAGAGATACAAGGTATCATATTGTTTTATGTGTTTTCTTTTTAGATTCTAGGCCACAAATTCAGAATACAATGGCCATACTCTGGTTAGTATCGGTTTTTAAATTCTGACATGCTATACGCTCTGAGCACATATCCTTTATTTCAAACATGGAGTAGGACAGCTATTGTTGCTCTCGACTATACATCTTTTTAATCAGCTATATGAAAGACTGCTGATTGAGGGTTTAAAACTTACATATTTTTACAATGGAAGGAGAAAGCTCGTTTTTTATGCTGACCTACTGAATGCCACTATATCATTATCTGTAATTTCCTCATTCTGCTAAAGCCTAGGTTCATACTTCTTTCTGCAATACCAATTCTTACCGTGAGTGATAATTATTATCTTGATTAATGCAGAGACAATAGCACAGGCGATAAGCTATCAACCTTCTTGCGATCTGTCTTACTCTTCCATTTCTTTTCCTTTCTCTGTTCTTGTTCTTGCGAGGATGTCCATGCATGTTTATTTACTCACCAGTCTGTTCATTTGCATGACTATGCAGAAATGGGGATACATATGCTGGAGAGTATTTTGCGGATAAGATGCATGGTTTTGGAGTGTACCACTTTGGAAATGGACATCGCTACGAAGGAGCCTGGCATGAGGGAAAGAGGCAAGGTTTTGGCATTTACACTTTCAGAAATGGGGAAACTCAGTGTGGTCACTGGCAAAATGGGATTCTTAATGTTTCAAGTAGTCTCGGCAGCCTTCCAGGATCTCCTTCTTCTGCAATTGACCATTCTAAAGTGCTTCATGCAGTCCAGGTAATAATCTTGTTTCTTGGTCTTAGTAGGATGTTGTAGGGACATTGAATTAAATGTACGAGTGGCTGGAAAAAGTATTGACTTCGCCATTTGGCTCTTTACAATTGGAATTTTGGTTCTACAAACCTTCTCTAAAACATAATTGATATCTCTTACAATATGGTCCTTTCTCTATTACCGGTTTTCAAGAAACCAAGCTGCAAACATATTTCCAAAATCTGGTTCCTCCCGTCGCTCTCTCGTTTCAACAGTTCCTGTATTTCCTTTTTTGGTTGTGTTTCTGGGAGGGGCTTTTGGTGGAAGCTTCCGATCCCCTCTTTGAAGCTGAGGAATGCATTTTCAACAGTTAAACTGGAAAATATTGATAAATACCTAGTGTTAATTATCTCAACCTCAATGTGCTCATAAATTTTCTTCCTGGTTCTTAGGAAGCAAGACAAGCTGCTGAGAAAGCTGTTAATGTGCCAAAGGTGGATGAAAGAGCAAAACGAGCTGTTGCTGCTGCCAACAAGTCCGCCACTGCAGCTAGAGTAGCAGCTGTGAAAGCTGTCCAAAACCAGATGCATCAGAATGGAGACGGTAGCCATTCACCATTATCAATTGTGTAAACTCCTCGGTTGTCAGAGGCAATGGTTTTGCACTCTCTGATCGGTCTTGTTTTTAGATACAGAGACTGAGACTTCCGGGGACCAACTTGGAACCACAACAGACAACGAGCTGATTGAGGAGCAAGTTTATCGTCCCTTCATTAGGCCTTTACTAATATGCATATATACTGCGCCTCTTATAAGAGCTAAGAGAGCAGCTGAAAAAAAAAAAAGAAAAAAAACGAACCAGATGCAAGTAGGTGGTGTCTTTTATCTTTTTGTTGTTACTGTCCAGTAACTGTAGATAGTTTAGTGTGTTCTGTGTTTTGCCATAAGAGAATGGCCAACTTTCTTGCAAGTTTACCAAGCATGTATCTCGAAGGGAGATCACCTGTGTTATTTTGTATAAAGTAATAGTAACTGTTTTAACAAATGACTATAGATGTCTCATCTGATCCAGAATTTTAAGTATCATACCACCTACTCCTTTAGTAGGAACTAGGCTGGCTTGACATCAGATAATCAACTAAGCCAAAGTAGTGTTCAGTAGCTAGGAACAATCCCACTATAGCTAAAATACAGTAATTCTCCGTTTCAATTTGTCTGTCAGATTTTGACTTGACACAAATCTTAAAACTATAAAAAAGATAAAGTAAAACGATAAGTTGAAACGGGGGGAGTACCAAATATAGTACTTTGTCTCAATTTATTTAACTTTTCTTTCGCAAATCCACAAAAATATTATCAAAAACAACAATATACTAAGTGTATTCCCACATAGTGGGGTTTGAAAAGGGTAGAGTGTATACAGACCATACCACCACATAGTGGGGTCTGGAAAGGGTACAGTGTATACAAACCATACCACTACCACAGGTGAAGTAGAGATGCTGTTTTCGGTAGACCCCCGGCTTAGGATCGATAACAGTATAACAAACACAAAACATATATGCATATAAACTAGTACAGTATACAAAATAAACTAACACCATTAGCCACAAGATAATATTAAAAACTATCTATCCGAAACTATAGACATCACTCAACACCACGAACAAGAAACTTCAGACACAAATAAAAAAAGCTCCTCTACTGTTACCGACACACTTTCACCCCATAATTCTCTACCCTAATCCGCGTTCTCCACGCCTTCCTATCAAGAGACTTGTCCTCCGTAAGCTGTAACTGTTCCATATCATACTTAATCACCTCCCTTCAATATTTCTTCGGCCTACCTCTACTCCGTCTAAAACCATCTATAACCAGTGTCACACCTCTGCACTGGGGCATCAGAGCCCATCCTCATCATGTGTCCGAACCAACGTGACCTCACTTCTCGCATCTTGTCCTCCATCAAAGCCACTCCCACCTTCTCCCGAATAATCTCATTCCTCACCCTATCTTTCCTAGTAAGGCCACACATCCATCGCGACATCCTCGTCTCCGCCACCTTTAACTTTTGGATGTGAGAGTTTTTAATTGGCCAACACTTTGCTCCATATAACATAACCGGTCAGATTGTCATTCTGTAGAACTTAACATTAAGCTTCAGGGGCACCTTCTTATCACATAAAACTCCCAAAACGAACCTCTATTTCAACCACCCAACCTCAATATGATGAATCACATCCTTGTCAATCTCATCATTGCCCTGAATCATAGACCCCCAGATACTTGAAACTCTCCCTCTTCTGAATGGACTGAGAGTCCAACTTCACAATCACGCCAGTCACATCACTAAACTTACACTCCAAGTACTCCGTCTTGGTCCTACTCAACCGAAATCCTTTAGACTAAGGATCTATCTCCAAATCTCCAACTTATCATTATCTCTTTTTCGAGTTTCGTCAATCAGTACCACATCATTAGCAAATAACATACACCAAAGCACATCCCTTGAATATGTCACATCAAAACATACATCACCAAGACAAATAAAAAAAGGCTAAAAGCCGATCCCTGGTGCAACCCTATCAAAATCAAAAAGTGCTCCAAATCTCCACCTACCGTCACAAGAGTCTTCGCGTTATCATACATGTCCTAAATCTACTACGTCATGGGCACCCTCTAGCCTCCAAGCACCTCCACAGAATCTCCCTCAAAACTCTGTCATATGCCTTCTCAAGATCAACAAAAACCATGTGCAAGTCCTTCCTCTCCTGAAACTACTTCACTAATCTCCTCACAAGGTGAATGACCTCATTAGTCGAGCGACCTGACATGAAACCGAATGGATTCTCAAAGATAGTCACAATCCTTCTCAACCTCAACTCTCCCAACCTTCATAGTAAGACTCAACAACTTGATACCTCTATAATTGTTGCAACTCTGGATGTCTCCCTTGTTCTTATATGATGGAATCATCATATTCCACCTCCACACTTCAAGCGTCTTCGCCCTAAAAATGATGTTAAACAACCTTGTCAACCACTCCAAACCTACCCCGCAAGTGCTCTTCCAAAAATCTACTGAAAACTCAATGATGGGAGGAGAATTTTTGAGACCAGAAGCAGACAGAGGATATATTTGCTCAATTTTAAAAAGTTCGAGGGTAGTTTTGGCCCTTTTTCATCAAAAAAATTAAGCTAAAATTCCTCGTAATTTTTTAGCCAGTTTATTGGATGTAATAGAAACACTGGATGGACACGACCTCTTGACTACCAAACCGGTCTCTCAGAAAATTCACAAGAAGTGCGTGAGGATTTATCTGTTTGACATAGTTTGTTATGAATCCAAAACTTCAGATTTTTGAAGAACTCCAATTGTTCAACCAGAACAGCCCTCACACAACTTGTGTGATGTACAGATAAAGTTGAATTGCGAAATATCAGTTTACTTCGACCGATTACGTAATTTTCAACCTGCATCTACGCCTTTCAGCAAGCATCATATAAGTAATTTGAGTGTTGAAACTAATTGGAACTTGGAAAGCACAAAGTAATGGCAAGAAAATTCATCAGTCAAAAATTGTCTGAATAAGATAGTTTTACCAAGTATAGCTAATTTATAAAGTACTCGAACTGAAATGTCTGATCTCAGAACACAACTAGACACATTATAAAGTACTCAAAATTGAAAAAACATGTCGAAATAAGTAGGCACATCATAAGCTGCGCCAGAAGGGAGATGGTTGCTCTAACTCTCAGTTTGCTCCCTCAGTCTTCGGATGGTACTCCTAACTGTAACAGCACTTGCAGTGCTATTGAAAAGAAAAGAGAAATTTGTTATTGACATACAAAAAGGGTAAATAACACAAGTTGAGAGCATAAAGTAATTACTTCAATGTGTAAGCACCACCGGCTTTGACCTTGCCACAATCTTTGCAACCCCAAATTCCTACAGCTTTCCTCTTTACTGCATACTGCACAACAAGTATACTGGACTTGAGAACTCTTTAAAGTAGAGCAGTAATTCAAATGCAGCCATGAAAACTATCATATTGCCAGGGCTTCAGTTTAATAGCTGTACCAGACCCATACCTTTCCACAAAACTCGCAGAAGTACTTGCTATGCTGGCTGACCTCCATTTTTTTAATCTGCTTACGCAGACTGGCACCATAACGGGTACCTAAGCATAGAAGGAAAGAGTCAGGAACACAATTTGTCAGATTAAAGTTTAGAAACTTCTCAAACATTTTATGCATATTTGTTGAAGTAGAGTTATTTGCTGTTATTTTCTTTTTTTAGTTTAGTAATTTTATTGTTGAAATTCAGTTATTTAAGTTGATATAGAATAGGATTTATTAGTATTCTAGTTAAAGATAGAATAAGATTTTATCCCTTTCCTAGTTAGAAATAGAATAGGATTCTTTTGTCTATTTATATTCTCAGATGTGAATGAATAAACAAACAGAATATTTTTTACCCTCAAACGTTTTCTTCTTCTCTGTATTCTGTAGAACAATAATTGGTATCAAGAGCCAATTTCTTGTGGGATCTGTGAGAGAGAAGACCCCCAAAAATAACCTTGCGTAAAAATCAATATTGTTATGGCTTCCAACAATTTCTCAATTCCTTCACCCCCAATTTTTTCTGGTGAGAATTATCCAATTTGGACTATCAAGATGAGAACATACTTGCGAGCATATGATCTGTAGCAAGTGGTAGAGGTTGGAGGAGAGGTAAATCCTTTGCCAAATAATCCAACTATGGTGCAAATTAAGAATCACAGAGAAGAGGTTGCAAAAAACTTAAAATCTCTCTCTTGCATACAATCAACACTTTCAGAAGTAATTTTCGCTAGAGTTATGGCGAGTGAGACTGCAAAGGAGGCTTGGGACAAGTTGAAAGAAGAATTACACGGAAGTGACAAGATTAGGCAAATAAAAGTGATAAATCTGAGAAGAGAGTTTGAAATTCTCAGAATGAAGGATTCAGAAACTATTGAAGAGTTCTCAAACAAGTTGATAAAGGTTGTAAACCAAATCAGACTTATGGAAGAAGAGCTTACAGATTCAAGAATCGTGGAAAAGGTACTTGTGAGTTTGCCGAAAAGATTTGAAGCAAAGATCTCCTCACTTGAAGGATCTCACAAAATTGATCCTTCACAAAACTGTCACCTTCAGAACTTGTACATGCTCTTCAAGCTCAAGAGCAAAGAAGATCCTTGAGGCTAGAAGAAACTACTGAAACTGCTCTTCAAGCCAAGTTCAAAGGGAAGATGCAAATGCAACAGGAAGGTAAAATCCCAGAAACTTCTACTAATTCTAGTAGAAATAATCAAGGCGATTCTCGCAATGGAGTCAAGAAGAGAGAAAACTTTCCTCCATTCAAAGTATTGCAGAAAAACCAATCATAAAGAGGATGATTGTTGGTTTAAGGGGAAGAAACCACCTCTCCAGTGTAGATATTGCAATAAGCTTGGACATATTGAAAGGTTTTGCAGAGAGAAGGAGAACAACCAACAAACTCAAAAAGCCAACGTTTCGAAAGTTGAAGAACAGCAACAAGATTGAATGATAAACACACATTGTTTCTGGACAGTGGTTGCACTCAACACATGACCAACAAACAAAAATATTTTACGAAGTTGGAATCTGCCAGAGGTAGTGTCAAGTTGGCCGATAAAACCATGTTGGAGATTGTTGGTAAAAGAACTGTGGAAATTGAAGCTCCCAAAGGTACTAAATTTATTCAAGATGTTTTGTTGGTACCTGATCTTGACCAAAATCTTTTGAGTGTTGGTCAAATGCTAGAAAAAGATTATATGGTACTGTTCAAAGAAAAAAAATGTGTTGTTTCCGAATCTAGCGGCAAAGAAGTGATTACGATTGAAATGATAAAAAGAAATTTTCCTTTGAATTGGAACTCAAATTCTGAGCAAGTTTGTCGAAGTAATCAATGTGAGCAGGTTACTGTGACCATCAAGCACAACGATGACAAATTTTATTTTTTATTTTGGAAAAATTGAAAATTACTGCGCTCCAATGGATGTTGAAATCGAACACATCATTTCTCAAGAAAATCCTCAAAAGCTTCAAAACAATAAGGAGGCTATAACTAAGGATAATCCACATATTGTAGTTGGGACCACATTCGAATCTCCAGACTCTAGCAATAACAATAGTTCCAATTCAGACCTCACATTTCATGAAGATAAAAAGGACAAAGATGATGGGATGGATGATTGCGATAATGCGTCAAACTATGATGATGTTGATGACCATTTATCAGAATCCCGTTGCAAGAATGATAGTGTTCCGGACAATGCTTCACCTCATTCTGGTCCTTCGCAAAAATGTGGTTCAACAAAGGAAGGAGAGCATTCCTTAGGAGATGTTTCTTTAGATCCTGCAACATGGAGTTCTGAACCCAGTATGGATGCAACGTCAAAAGATCTTAACTTCGCAGATGAAAATACCAATGCAAGTGAAAAGTAGGTGCTTATGAGATATTTGCTTTATGATATCTGCAAGCAGTTGTTATGCCGACCCGTAGTCCTTAATTGTGGCCATGTTTATTGTGAAAATTATGTGATCAATCCTAGCGACAAGCTATGTAGATGTCCAGTTTGCCAACTGGAGCATCCAAATGGATACCCCAACATTTGTTTAATTCTTGCACAATACCTGGAAGAGCAGTTTCACGAGTTGTATGCATCAAGGGAAAAGGCATCAGCGTACAGAGCTGCTCGTCAGATCCCATCAGCACAAAATCAGGACGAAGCTGCTGGCTGCAAATCACTACCTAGATTTGATCTTTCCGCATGGTTAACGGGTGGAGGACCGCAAGTTCATATTGGAGTAGGTAGTGATCATTGTGGGATGTGTCCTATTGTTGGGGAACGGTACAAATGCAAAGACTGCAAGGAGAAAATAGGAGCTTGGAAAATGTTCATTATGGATAACTGTGAGGAGCCTATGCCCGAGTACCTTGGATTTGTGAAGGGTCTTGTGGACTCTGATTATTTGTCTCTCAACATCTCTCGTGAGATGCTACAGCAAAACAAGATTCTCTAGGTGATTAGGAAGAACCTTGTGAAGAAATGTATTGAAATGTTCAATGAAATTGCTGAGACCAAGAAGGGATTGAAGCTTGCTGATATATTTACCAAAGCTCTTCCCAAATTTAGATTTGAAACTCTTCGTGAACAACTTGGAGTTACCAGCAAACATCTCAAGGAGGAGTGTTGAAGTATTGAGTTATTTGCTGTTATTTTTCTTTTTTTAGTTTAGTAATTTTATTTTTGAAATTTAGTTAATAGGATTTATTAGTATCCTAGTTAAAGATAGAATAGGATTTTATTCGTTTCCTAGTTAGAAATAGAATAGGATTCTTTTGTCTATTTATATTCTCAGATGTGAATGAATAAACAAATAGAATATTTTTACCCTCAAGCGTTTTCTTTTTCTGTGTTCTGTAGAACAACAACATTGCAACAGATGAAAAGGTTCATTTAAATTAGCAAACACAAAAATCAAATACACAGTCGCCTTGGATAAAGACCAAGGTATATTAGAGCGATGACATGGAGAGAATACTACCACCTGAAATAACCTTAACAAAAAGAACCGACTCCAGCCAATGGGCAGTGTTATCAACAAAATTTATGTCTTACAATTCCATAGTGGTGTCTGGTTGCTAAACTATTAAAATCTCAACGAACATCTAGCCTGACCCACAATCCCACATAACCATTCACTTCAGGCAATTACAAATCTATTCCAGGCATAACATAGAATATGCTCGATTAATAGTAACAACCAGCAGCTCTAACTTAGAGAAATAAACATCTGTTGAGTATAACTACCATCTATTTTAATGTTAATGACATAGGCCGTCAGAAACATCTCCGCGAAACTTCAAAGGGATACGCAAAGCTAGGAGATTTAACTTTTAAGTTTAGATTTGACGCCCATATGCAACATTCATCTCAACATACCTCTCTCAATATACTATTACAAGCATCAAAACTGCAGAATTAACAGGTCTATCTACTCTATTATCTCCTATTATTATTATTGTTACTATCAATATTGTTAATCTTGAAGAGATTTTTAAGATGCACTATAATTTTTCCGTGATCAATACTCACCATTAAAAATAGGAAACTTTCTTACAAAAAAGGAACCTATGGTGTGCAGACAAGTTCTCCTAATAGGACATCACAAGTATCTCGGATTTGAAGGAATCCAGGATGCCTTGCCAATGTAGCAAAAGGAAAATTTAAGGATCTATAGAATGAATCGAAGTCCTAACCAAACAGAGCTTGATAGAGAAATTAAACCACTTGATCAAATTAAGTTGTTGTATTACCAGAAGCTATCAAAAACCTATCCTTATTACTGCAAACAGGAGATTCTAAAAGGAGCTTTAATACTTACCATACTTCCCAACGATTCCAGCCTTCTTGGTCCTCTTAGTCTGCAGAAAAAATAGCACATTTCACATTAAAACAAGCTGCAAGTTTTACTCAATTTCAATGTTCATAATGATATCTACACCATCTCATCTCATTAGGATCAGACTCCCTATTTTAAAGTAGACTAAACAATTTTACCTTTTCAGAACCTCCTTACAAATATGAGAAACTGTGACCTCACAAACAAGAAGACCAAGTACCCACAATCCAACCCATCCACTCAACTGCTCTATACTAATACTATGTGAGACAAAAGCGTAACATTTAAAACAATTCCCGTCTATTCTACAACCTAGCGTTTGCAATTTCCATTGTTGATATGAATGAGCAACTGACACATATAGTGTATGTCTGGTAAGGAGGAAAATATTTTCTCTTACTTCTCATGTTCGGTTGGTCAAAATTTCTAAAAAGTATTTTCTAGGAAAATAAGTTGTTTAAAAATGAGGAAAATGACTTCACATGATTGTGCCCTCTCCACTCTAGGAAGTAGGGAAAATGAGCCATACAAGTGGCAATCCACATTCATTGTGTCCTCCGCACCCTCCGGCATACCTCATCTTCACCCCCCATTGTCCTAACCCCCACCACCCACACTCTCCAATCAACGATTATATATAAATGATTTTAGGATAATATTTTTTGCATACAAGCCGAACACAACATAAGCAAGAAAACCACTTTTTTTCTTAGAAAACATTTTTTCAAAATTTTTTTTCCTTACCTGAAACACACCCATAATAAAATTTTCCTTTCCACTCCAACGTATATTACTACCAATAAATCATTTACAACTACAACAACAACAACAACAACGAGCCCAGTGTATTCCCACAAAGTGGGGTCTCGGGAGGGTAAAGTGTATGCAGTCCATACCTCAACCTCAAATGAAGTAGAGAGGCCGTTTCATAGACCCCCCCCCCCCCCCCCACACACACACACACACATCATTTACAATTACCCATTTCAACAAAATATCAAATCTTGGACATTCTCCAATAACATTCAATAAACCTAATGAATAGCTACTGTAACAGACAATAACCCAAGTACAATTGCACATAATAATATCAACCCTTTTCATCAGCAACCAAAACAAAAAAACAAAAAATACAGCTCTTTTAGTTGAATTAATACTAAGATTTAACAGATTAAGGGTAAAAAGGGGGGTACCATCGTGAATGTTGATGGAGGATTTTGAGCGGCTGCTTAGAGCAAAGATTCACTAGGGTTTTTTTGTAGTGTCAAAAGAAGTACGTATAATTAGTTGCTTTTTGGGCAAGATTAGGCCCATTGTTTGTAATATTCGGGTTGACCCGAATCTGTAAACCAAATTGGGCCTGTGATCAATTTTTAAGAAGTAACCAAAATAGTCTCGGCGGATGTACAATATGTGTATGATTTTGTATAATAAACGTATAATCTATGTATACCATTTAGAAAAGCAAATAGTAAATCGGTTTGGCTATTTATGTAAAGATCTCATATTTTTTACTCTCAAAACTTATGGAAAATACTAATTTTTTGATTAAAGATGCCAATTCTGTAAATTGCATCACTTCTTTGAAACTTAATTCTCTATGAGGGTGTAATTTTGTAGGCGTTTGACTGTTAAATTTTAAATATTTTTCATTTTATATAAAATCTATGATGAGATTGAAGATGAAATTATATTTAATTATATTTTTCTAAAAAATATTTGGAATCATGATCATGTTTGATTGAACTTTTTCTAAAAAAAAAACATGAAATATAATTTAGTTATATTTTTTTAAAATTAGCAAAATCACCTTAGTTGACGAATTCACCTGAAACGAACAATCAAATTTGCTCTAGAAGAATATTGCATAATGAATAGTCACATAATGTCATTTATTGGATGTCATATACCAGCAAACTATATGATAGACGACTCGAATTGAAGTATGTTTTGAAGTTATTTATTAAGAATTTTGGTTTATTATGTGTACATGTTTTGACTAGCTACTTAACTGTTAAATACAATCTCTTTTTTGAAATAAAAAGGTTTTATGTCAAGTTTTACTATCTTCATTCCCAGTCAAAATTGTTGATCAATGTTCATATGATGTATATCTGAGCTCCACTTAGATATTTCCTGGCTGAAAGATACAATAATTATGAAAAGACTAACTTGATTAGTGATTACACACACTTTATGTGCATTTACAAAGTAATAATATACAATGGACATATACACCTATGTATTAACATAAGATACTTTGATGCATACAGTATCAATTTTTTTTAATATAAAGATGGCTTTCTGTTTGTCAATAACCAACCAAAATGCTCTATACTTCTGCACTAATCATGCAGATTTGATGGGCACAGTAATGCCTTGTGAGATTTTCCGGTCAAAATAAGAAAAAAGATCAATATAATTCTTCTTGAACTAAAAGAGATCTTCGAACATATTCGAGGGTTCAATATGCCAACCAACTTATGTATACACCACTAATGTTCCACTTAGTACTTGCGACCTCCAACTGAGGTTCATAAACAAAGAGGAAGTGGTTTCGTTGAATTTAATTCATGCAGTTGTTTGGTTGGGAAAGAGTTATCCCGGGATAATACCTCATTTTTTTCTCATGTTCGTTTTCCACACACCCTAAGTGAGATTTGGTTGTAAGTTACATAAACTTATGACCTAACAAATTATAGACCAACATGGAGGAGGACCATCACCAAGGGCAAAAGCGATTTGTTTGAGATAGGACATTATCCAACGGTGGTGTTCATGTCAGCTTGCACGCATCCCAACTAATTCCATGGGTTACCTGTTACTTCCCACCAACACACATATTAGATAACTTTGTCCAATTAGGCTTGGACAGAAAGGGAAAAAAATTACTGAGAACATTATACTATCTTCAAAAACATCTGAAGGAGCCCAGTAAACCAAATTGATATATGCTTCACAAAGTTGATATCAACAGTCACGTATACATGCCTAAGCATTACACCGAATAATCCACATATTCAGTCGTCCTGCTTCTGCATTTGTTCGTAGGTAAAACAATGATTAACCATGTCGAAAACTAATGAGAAAAAAAATGGTTCATTTGGACAACACGGGTGGTCTAAAATCTTCCAACTGTGTGCTGGACGTGCTGCAGATATCTCTCAAAGCTGATTCTCCCTTCTCTGATCTTATCACGTCAAATGTACTTTCGAGAAGTTCATATCCCAATCCAGTTTGCAGAAGATGACCGGGCTGCTCACCACCATGTCGTATAAGATGTCCGGTTTCTTTCAGAGAGATCACATTTTCGCTAATTAATCTACCGAAAATGTGACCAAGAAATACAGCTGCTTTTGGAGCATCAGTAACTTCATTCTCCAAAGTAGCTAAAACTGATTCAAACCTGCTAAGAGAAAGACTATTAAAAGCAAAAACTCGGATGATAATAGAAAAGGAATTGGCAGCTTACCCCTCAACGAGCTGTTTGGCATTCAGTACCACCTTGGACTTCGTAAGACTGATAAGAAGCCGGGCAAGAAGATCCCTGTCCCTTTCTTTCCTCTGAAACGAGTCATTTACCCACATCGATAACATCATTGGAAGAAAGCTTGGTGAGTTCAACTCTCCAATGCGTAGAACAACTTCGTCCTCATCAACTGCACTGGAACCAGAAAATCACACATTATATCTGTAAAAGGGAAAGTATAGAACGAACAGCATTCTTGAGATTATCCAAATGAAATCCCTAAAAGGATCCTCTCTCATTTAGTCAAACAGAACTAAAGAATAACGCCACGTACATTATGTAAATGTAGTTAATAGTTTTCTTTGCTATATACGTTTCCTAACAATGTCAGCTCCCTGAATTTGAAGCTACAAATTACAATCATAGAAGTACTTTTCCTTCATAGAATAACTTTCATGTTACAGCTACATGCAACCAAATACTGACCGCATTAATTACACTGCAGCAGAAAGTCTAAAGAAGTTATCATATCTCAAGAATTTAAACTTCATAATGAATTAGCGGATCTTATCATTTCCTTCAGATGGTTCTTTTACACTTTTGTGATGATACAAATTCCGAAAAAAGTCTTCAAGTTATAATCAATCTTCCCATTTTATGATCAGCAATGCACTTGACAGAGAAATTTTACCTGTAAAACTCATGAATAGCTGCAATCGACATTTCTCCAAGATGTTCTTCAGACCATATCATTCCTGGTGAATTTGGCGCAGCAGACGGTCTATCCTGATGGGCTGAAGATGGTGGTTCGGCAGATCTCCCAAAAGGACGATTTGAATTTGTCACTTCTCTTTCAGCGTAATGTGCATGCTCATGTTGATTTGGTCTAGCATAAGCAGTAGGCTTCACAACTGTCCCTGGAGCATATTTGGATATTGATTCTTGTCTTGAGTTGTATGGTGACCACATGGATGTACCACCACCAGCAGTCAGTTTTCTGGTTTCTCCAAAACCAGCATGTACATCTACCACAGGATCACCAGAATGCATTGCTGGCCCCCTGAAAGACGTTCCCCTTCCAGGGCCTCCCCGTGGACCAAGTCTCATTGTTTTATCATCAATAGATCTCTGTGGCAAGGCAGTTGATGATGTCCTACTCTCATGTGGATGTCTAGCTTCTAACCTACAATCCTTGCTTCCAAATCCGCGATTTTGTGATGGTATTCCACGAAATGGAGTCATCTGAGGAGTTGAAGAAGAAAACATGGATGGCCGAGAACCTAAATCTGCAGGCTGCCCTCTTCTAGCAGAAGAAACAGTGCTTGAACCGCGAGGGGACCGACCGATATGAGCTCGACGTTCTTGAACAGCATCTCTTCGTACTTCCTCTATTTTTTTTGGTCCTTCTACTTTTCTTCTTTGCTGCCACTTACTTTTTCTCAAATCAATAATATCCATCAACATAAACCTCACCCTGGTAGACAAATCTGTATTGTTAGCCATTATCGTCATCATATCAAAATAGGCGTCCATGTAATCCTTCGCCTTGGAATGGTCGATCATCTCTCCTATAGTGCTCATAAGCTTGCAGAGAGACTCAATATCTTCCTCATCTGGAGTCTGGTACTGCCCCAACAATTTCTGAATGCACTCATGCATTATCCTCTCCGTAAGCATCTTCTTCTTGTACAATTCCCCAATCAATCTTATGTTGCCTAACATCCTTCTTCGTACTTGTAAACTCTTCTCCTCTCTCTTTCCCTCAGACAGATTCACCTCTCCATTCTCTTCCATACTTTCAGCTTCTGCTTCTTCTCTTTCACCTCTCTCAAACTCCTCCTGGCATTTATCAAGGAGCAGTCTCTTGAAGGTTATTTTCTGATTGTCCTCGACAAAATCAGGAAGTTCCCCGGCCAGATGATAACAAAAATTTGCATACATCTCACAAAAGGTTGGCTCCATTAGAGCTTTGTCAAATATCTGTGAAATGACACCAGCAAGAGTGGTAGCACTATCAATATTAACCTCCTTTACTTGCTCAAACAGTTTCTCAAAATTTTGTGGAGTTAGCTTGTTGAGGATAGATTTCAAGTGTCTGCGCTTTGCCTCTTCTGCATCAGTCACTTTGCGTATCTCATATTTCTTGTCAGCTTTGTGCATAACTTGCAGTGGAGAGTGAGAAGACATTGAACCTTTTCGGGAGCCAGAAACCCGCTGCCAGCGGTTGACATCGGATCTAATATGTTGTACTCCTCCCTGAGACGCTAATGGCAGCATTGTTCCAGCAGGAAACACAGATACATATTGGCTCGGTGGCTGTCCTTGTATATTCCTTATATTCTTGTGGTTTCCTCGACCGGAACGACCACCATTAGAGCTTCCTCCATGGTTGATATCAATATGCTGGTCACTGGTCCACCTGCCATCATCTGCCATTCCAATAGGACGGTTCTCAGTCCAAGAAGAGCTGCCTTGTCTGCTATTAGTTTGTCCAGGAGAGAGGTTTGGACCATTCTTGTTAAAATCTACCCCTTTCGAAATGCTTGCATTAGTACTTAAAAGGGCCTCCACCATATGCCACGGAACTTCAAAATTAGCAGGGAGATCCGTGAAATGAGAAGAAAGGGTAAGAAGGAAATCTCTTGAGTATCTCTTTTGTCCATTAGTCACACTTCCACCATTTGTATGCCTAAGATTATCATTAAAAAATTTATTGTCACCAGAAGTTTCCAACTCTGGAGTTGACATTGCAGCATCTTCCCAGTTGTTTGGTTCACGTGTACTGTTTTTATCGTCATTAGCTGAAAAATCTTCATTGGAACTTGATGTCTTCTTTGCAGTGGGACTGGTACAACTCTCAACACTTTCTGAAGAAACAGAAGACTGTAGTTTCTCCTTAGGTCCTTTAAATGCCATATAAAGATCAGACGTATCCCCAGCTGCATTAGCTTTCTGAAGAATTTCTCTCCTCTTTTTCTTTCCCCTGGATTTTGCACTTTTCACCTTATTTGTAGGTTTACTATCCTTTGGACTTGATCCTTGAACGCGACGATATTCGGTTTTTGTTTCCTCAGAGACTTTTCCCCTTATTTTGGTGTGTGATGGAGATGACGGTGAACTATGAATATGAGAATCCTCGTGATGCATTGCTCCAGATGCAGAAGGCGAAACTTCTTTATTAATAGCAACAGGTCTAGTTTTAGGGGATACTGATGCAAAATCACCGCCACCTGTGCTTGATACTTGATCCGATGCATCCCTATCATTTGACTTTCTTTCAGTTTGAGAGTCTTTCGCGGACATGGAGCTACAAGTATCCTCATTTTTTTTACCCAGAGAAGGCCTTTCAGATGGATTAGTCGTAAGTTGTCCTTGTCTAATGCCCTTACCAGCAATCACATTTCCCCGACCAGTTGTCACACTAGAGTGTTCCGAAGATTCATCTACAAAATCATCAAATCCTTTTAAAGAAGCATCAGGAATTCTAGCATCTGCATTATGCAGAGATGCTCTAGAACAAATTGAAGCATCACTATGCATCTCTGATAATGTCGAAGTTGCTTGGGTTTCTTTAGCTTCAGCATTTTTACCTTCAAAAATACAGTCTACTGAACTTTTACCTTCCTGATTCATAGAATGACAAAGTCATGAGAATGCTTAAGTCATATTTAAATAAATAATTAAATAATCAGAAAAATCAAGGGTCTCCCCTTTCAAGAAAGTAGGCCCGACGGGTAGTTTGAGGGAGACCAAAGATGGTGAACTATCATAGAAGTAAGCATACCTCCTGTAGTTGTTGATGATGCAATTCGCTTTTCTTGGGAAGGTTCTTCAACTCGGTCTCAACATAATCGATTCTTTGATGATGGTTAACATTGCTTCCACTAGACGTAACACTACCAGAAGGAGGTATATCAACAGAAACAACTAATTTTTCTGAGGGTGAAGCAAAAGGTATTGGCTTGGAGGCAAATTCTGACGTCTCAACAGAGGTTTCTGAGACAATCGTTGATTCCTCTTCAGTAGAGTTAACTCTCAAAGGTGGTTGCTGTGTTTTTTCTATTTCCGTTGTATTGGAAACTGGAAATGAAGATGTCAAAATCTCTTTTCTAACAGAGCCAGGAGCTTGGTTAACGGCCAATTGAACTGAAGATGGAGAAACAGAAATCCCATGCATACGTTTAAAGTCGCATAAAGGAAAAACATATAAATATTTAAAGCACATTCACCAACAAAAGTTAGTATTTTTTTTTTACCTGAAGAGTTATATCCTAGTCCTGGAGCACAGGGAGCCACAAGGGAGTTTGTTATAGGAACTGAAGTAGTATTTGGTAAAAATGTAGGATTCGGGGACAAGTGTGGGAAAAATATCATAGGATGAGAGGGAACATAATGCATAGGCTGCGATGATAAGGCACCATGATGATGTATTGCCAAGCCAGATGCACCACCATCCAACTTCATGTCAGCCTTCTCATCAAGTTTCAACTCTTCATGAGTGTCAGGATGAGTTATTTTGACAGATCTACGAGGATTAACCTTCCTAACAGGCTGCGGAAACTGTGGTGGAATCCCAACTCCCATGCTGCCAAACGGAGGGTTCAGCTGATGACCAAATTTAGGAGGGAAGCTCATCATTTGTCCGTGTTGCATTGCTCCCGGAAGCTGCATATGGTGAGCTTGGAGACCAGGGACAAACGGGGGATGCCTAACTTGGTTGGGATTTCCAACGGGTAATGGCATTGGCATAGGGAATGAAGAACCAGGTATTCCTTGATGTTGAACCTGCGCTCCAGGCATTCCGAACTGCACAGGACTATGAGGCTGCACAAAAGGAGGATTGACTGGAACCCCCGGAAAAGGGACAGAAGATAACTTCTGCATGCTACTGACAGCATGACTTGCTGAAACCTGAACATGAACAGGTGGATCTCTTTCATGAGAATGCTGAGGATCAGGAGTTTTATTCACCGGATTCCCTATGTCCTCCCTCAGCGGCGGCTGATGTGGAATGGAAGAAGGCAAAAGCTGCACTGGTCTAAAAGGACTAGATCGTGCCTGCATAACAGAATGTTGCTCTATCAGAACATCGTAGAAAACCACTCATAATATTAGTAAAAATGTTGTTCATGAAACAAATACTGAAAACATGATCTTCCTCGGCTTAAAACAGGCTCAAGTTACGGTTAACATGTACCAATAAGAAAAATAGCTAGACCATGACAATCCCACAACCAGCTCTCTATAACTGTGGAGATACATGCCCAAATTCTGAGAACAGGTTTCTCAATCAACCACATTGAACATTGAAGAAACGTTTAATTTGGCGGAAATGTATAACTCAAGGCTTTATCTTGATCCATTCATTCAGAAATAATGCACTAAAATCTTGGGTGAAACTAATTTGAGGAGTTGTTCAAGTTTCTCCATGCTATTTTATTTAGTTTGCATGAACTTTTATTGATTTGGTTCATTGAAATAGTTATCCAATTCCAATCTGAAGTAGTATCTGCAGAGAAAACAAACCATAAAGAATCACTATACAGCTTAAGCTACCTGAATGCGATTCTGCTCATCCATGTTGGGCGGTGCTGAGTTGGTTCTTTGAGGAATCTGAAGTTAAGAGCAAAATAATTAAGTTAAATGTAATCTTTCTTGTTAAAGAAGAATGAGAAAATACATCAAATTCCTTCCAAAGTAGTCCACTAAACTTAGTCTAGTAATTTGACTTTACCGGCGTTTATATACCCCTTATTCTAGTCTGAAGTGAATTAATACCCCTTTAACAGGTGACATGGCAAAGAAAATATTACCAGTTTTTGAAAAGCGCATGAAGGAAAACATAACACTAAAAATGGTCAAAACGATACATGTCATGTGCTAATTGGACGACAATTTATTTTACTTAATTATACTATCTTAGAAGGGGAGCCTTGGAGTAACTGGTAAAGTTGCTGCGATGTGGCCAGGAGGTCACGGGTTCAAGCCTTGAAAATAGCCTCTAGCAGAAATGCAAGGTAAGGTTGCATACAATAGATCCTTGTGATCAGGTGCTTCCCTGGACCGGGCTGCCCTTTTTTAATTATACCGTCTTCTTATGTTTTTTTTCCTTTTAGTTTTTTTTCCAGACACCTCCCTCTGTTCATCACACCATTCTCTCTTCTTCTTTTTTTTTTAAGCTTCTTTGCTATTACATATAATAGAAGAAAGATCAATTTTATTCCATAGATCAGATATGGATTTGATTCGCCGGGAAAGTTGTTCATCGTTGTCATTTTTGCTGAAAAAGTTTACCCTGTACACGTTTTTTTTCTAAAACATTGATTAAAGTATATTTTTTTCAGATCTTACCATTTACAAGTTGAAATTCAAGACCTAAAAGTAGAGACTAAAATCGTTGCCTTCGCCTGAAAATGAAATTTCAGCTACCTTACCTTCCTTTGTACATAGTATATCGATCTCATCAATAAACTATCTAAATGAGAAGCCCTATGCATTATAGGCAGTGTGCGTGTGTGTTGCGAATCTGATATTAAATTTTTTATAAGCCGCCAATGATTCACTTCAGACTAGAGTAGGGGGTATATAAACGTGTGTAGAGTTAAAGAGCTAAACTAAGCTTGTAAATCGGTTATCAAATATAAGATGAATAATCTTGTAAAGCACATGGAAATATGAATGACATGTTTATGTATCGTACCTGCATACCATTCACAAAACCTGGGGTAAAGCTTCCAAACTGAAGAGATACTTTTTTAGAATTGTCATCTGCCAAATAAAAACACAGTTCATAGAAGCACAAGTGAATGAAACGGCATCGCAAATCCTCAAAATGTTAGCAATACAGAACAAGTAACTCAGATACACAAAGTTCATTTCTGTAGGTCCAACTATGTTGTGTGTATAAACATATATGTCAACTGTTCAATTCATTCCCATCGAGAGAAAATGGTTTGGAATATTTTTTTAATGTCTAATCACTATGGACTTTCATGAAACCAAGAGTACCTTTCACGGGGGTCTTGGGAGACGTATCCAATTCTGAAGACGCATGTTGAGAAGAAAGAGCACTAGAAACAATATGGTTATCCTCATGTCTGATTCTATCTGCTTGCTCAGTTAACTTATCTGAAGTTACAGCAATTGAAGATCCTGAAAACTCATAAAATGCACGAACTAATGAGAAAAAATAGCATCACATCACCTATTTATTCATTCCATTCAAGTAGTGAAATAACCGATGGCACACCAGATGAGAGAGATGATATTTGAGAAAAAGGAAAAGAAAACTAGTACTTGCACAAGAACCACACAAAACTTCTGTACCAAAACCGAGTTACTGAATTTCTTTCCTTTAAGGAATACTAAAAGAATTAACAATTTTACACTTACCAAAACTTACTTACCAGTACCACTACTATAATCGATCCGGTACAAGATTACTCTTCATGCCATACTCGTGCATTTCATAATTCAAAGCAGCAACGATTAGTTTTCTAAAATAGATGTTTAAGATATAAATGGCAGTCCAGGTACCTTGTTTATAGCAATCTATTGTTTACTTTTTAAGTTCAAGACGCACTTGTTTGAATCAAAAACTCAGAAGCATGCAGGAATTGCAGCATCATTTAGAGGCAAACCAGAACAAACAAACAGATGAACAACTAAAAAGAAAACCCAAAGAAGAACAAGAAGAGAAAAAAGTTATACCTGTCTGATCAACACATTAAGCTCACAAAAGCAGGAAATTCTTTAGTATGCGCATTCTATATTCTATTATAAGTTTAACTTTCTAAGTAAATATTTCTCTCGTCAGAAAGAATTGAATTTTCAATAGAGATATTGAAGGAAGCAAATCTGTTCTTTTCTCAGATTTCTTTGAGATAACTCCTCTATGCTTCAGTAACATCAATCTTAAATTTCTCCCGTTTCAGGATTCTCACAATAGATCCATGTGCAGTTGCTACAGGCAGATTTTAAGAATCTAGATTCAAGATTCTTTACCCTCGGCTAAACCAATCAAGCTTTTCATCATCATTTCGCCTATTAACCTACAGATTCTCAGAACAATTTGGACTTCAAAGATCAATGGTTTTTACCAGTATCGCTACTAAAATGTATCCTTTTCACTAACTCATCTAGAAAATCCAAAGTGGTTGAGCTGTTTTAGAAATCTAAAAACTTCAGCGACATCTACAATAATAAACAAATGAAAATTTAAAAAATTCAATATGCATGGGATTTTTCAGCAACGGAGATAAGGGAACGGCTGAGAAATCTTAAGTGATTCAAACAAAGCAATAATTTTTTCAGCAAACCAGTATGCAATGCAGATAGGCTAGAAAGAATTTTGCCATTTTTTGACACAAACGCAATTAAATAGTGAACGGTTAGAGGAAAGTTGAAAAACCTGATCCTGAGGTTCGGGTAGGGGCATCATTCTGCACAGCATCGGTCACTTTCAGTGGACCTGTTTCTCCATCAGACTTCTTGAAGCTAATATGAGAAAGAATTATGAATATCAAATTCCATTCAACCAAACAAACTTCAAGAATTATAGAATTTTGTCCATTAGGACTCAAAGTAGATGCATGTGGTGTGCTGTTGATCATTACCCGATAAGAAGACCTCAAATACTAAATAGCCAAATAAGCAAATTAGATCAATAACTTCACGATACACGGTAACGTTCTAGTCACACAACTCAGAAGTAGTTCAAACTCAACTTCAGCCAACTCATTCGAGGCATAATGTAGCAATTACGGGACTAATGGTAATTAAGGGATTATATATTGCAGCGAATTATGAATTTGGATGAGGGAGCCGATCACTTGCACAGAGAACTATCAAATTTACAATGCAAATTGGCAAGAAAAATATAACTTAACTGATCTTCTACTTCTTATAAGAGATTAATTCAGGTTTAATCTGCACGTATTGCTGTATTTCCTTTTCTTGCCGAGCAACACACTATCTAAGCTATTACCTAACTGGGATCAAACTTTTCTTGTACTATTACTCATTTATCGTATTCAGAAAAGCAAGCTTTGTTTGTTCCACGAAATGTGCAAGTACAACAATGACACGATCCCAAACTAGTTGATGTCAGTTATACGAATCATCTACATCCATTGCTCTTATCTCATCCTGTTTCATTCCACATACATAAGAATCTATCTATCCCATTTTATATGACATCACTACTCTTTGAAGACTCAAACAAGTTTTTCTTTGACCTTTATTTTTTTCATAAACATTTTGAATTATCAACTACTATGACTTCTAGTACTTCTGACCATAATTTTGAAATGTAAAAAAGGGCAGCAGGGTGCACTAAGCTCCTAAGCACAGGGTTCGAGGAAGGTCCGGATCACAAGGGTCTATTGTACGCAGTCTTGCCCTGTATCCGCAAGAGGTCGTGAGTCCTAATTCACATTGAAAAATTAGGTAATTTGAACCTAGTACTCCGAGCTCCACCACATATAATGGGACCGAGTAAGTACAATTACGAAAATTCAAAAAATATGTCGGTCCTAATTCACACTCAAAATAGGTAGTTTAACCCTTGTACTCTTAAACACACATATAATGGGACGGAGTAAGTACAAGTATGAAAATTCCATACCTAATGTCTAACATCTCATTTCAAATTAGTTAATTTAACCCTCGTACTCTGAAAGACCAACCACATATAATGGGACATAGTAGTAAGTACAAGTACTCAAATTCCATACCTAAAGTACGCCATTTCGTTTCAAATTAGTCAATTTAACCCTCGGACTCTGAAACAATAGTAAGAAAAACAATACCTTTGCGTGGTGGACGTGGGAGAAGAGGAACCTGAACGGGGAGAAGGAGGAGGTAGAATAGCGCTACCACCGCCTTTTCCGGAAGTGACTCGTTGATACTGAGCCTGTGCTGATGGCAATGAACGACCACCAACTCTACTATTTTTCCTATAATGATTCTGTGATTCAGTTTTCTTCTGATCACCCTTACGCTGCATGTAACATATATAGACTGAATCCCTTTTTACACCTTCGTAGATCACATGCACACTAAAATCACCAACACCACAAAGAAAATTAGCAGTTAGTTGATCACGAAACAAATACGTAAACTATTCTATAAACAACAACAACATACTTAGTGAAATCCCACAAACAATAAACAGATTAGTACATAAACAACAATCAAAGAAATTTAATATAGTGCACGTAAATAATGTATGATGAAATCCATGCATTATATGTATATGTATGTACCTAGATTTTGATTTTGCATGTGTCAAGAAGAAGAACAGGGAAAATAGATCACTGTGCGTGTGTGTGTGTATTTTCTTGGTTATGCAATGTTACGGAACTGCAGAGTCAGGGAAAAAAAACTCTGAAAAATTAAAAAAAAAAAATTGTTAAAAATGAAATGCTTTGGGATCATGATATTGACTCTTTCTTTTTATTAAGTATTTTATAATATTTATTACAATGAATGACTTTTCATATTCTGATTTATTAACTTTATAAAAAGCAGTTTAAAAAGGAGGAACTATTTGAGCTATACATTAGGAGACTCCTTCAAACTATTTTTCCTAATTTTGGGATCACATAACTGAGCTTTTATTCAGATCAAACAAACAATAATTTACATCTTTGCTTAAGATTGTTAATTAATTTGTCACTTTAACTTATCATTAGCTATATAACAAGAGATTTTGGAATTTTACTTCCTTAATTTGGTCATGTTTGTAACTCAAGATTGACAGATTATAAAATATTTGGCGATAAAATTAATTAAGTGATTTAACAGAGTGAAAATATGTTTTAAAGTAACTTTGATTAATAAATAATAAAAATTTATCAACAAACACATATTTTGTATTAATGGTGTGGTGTAAACATTGAGTGCGCGTAAAATTTGACTTAATGAAAAGAGTTTTCCCCCTTTTTGGAAAGGGACTTAGAGTAACCGGTAAAGTTTTTGTCATGTGACCCAAAGGTTAGTGAAAACAGCTCCTTACAGAAATTTAAGGTGAGGCTATAGACCCTTGTGATCCGGACCCAATAGACCCTCGTGGTCCAGCCCTTCCCTTGAAGTAACTGGTAAAGTTGTTGTCATGTGATCAGGAGGTCACGGATTCAAGCCTTGAAAACAGCTTATTGCAGAAATATAAGGTAAAATTGGGTACAATAGACCCTTGTGATTCGGCCCTTCCCTTGGAGTAACTAGTAAAGTTGTCATGTGGCTGGCTAGGAGGTCACGAGTTCAAGCTGTAAAAACAACTCCCAGCAAAAATGTAAGGTGAGATTGAGTACAATAGACCCTTCTAATCCGGTCCTTCCCGGACCCTGCGCATAGCAGGAGCTTTAGCGCATCGATCTGCCCTTTATTTTCCCTTCTACCATAAACAAATTGCAAACCGCAGAAATTGTTTACTTGATGTGTCATTTAATTATGATCACTATTAATTAATAAAGTTTTCGCTTAATTATTTCGAAAATAAATTATGAAAACCATAAAATATAATGCAAAGCATATATAACAGGGATGAAGCAAATTTACTATCTACAACTTGAAACATATATACCAAGAGAACTGAGCCAAATACAATTGTGTTGAAGGATATGCTTCACAGATGAAGGAGCATGAGATTTTTTACATCTCTTGAAACAAAAAATGACTAGCAAAACAATGTTACAAGAACATCCTGTGGGTGATGAAAACTCCAATCTGCATTCTTCATTAACCAGGTGTGAATCTGCACATAGAACTGCATCAAAGTTAAAAATGTTAACAATAATAAAATCTTTCACGTCTAAAAACGCAGCATTCATGATGCTTTTATTCGGTATAAACAGCTCATTTGCAACGTGGTAGTGTTAAATGAAACTCATAGTAGCAGTGTCCTCCGGTACTTAATGATAGTAATAAAGGCAAGGCACTAGTTGCTAGTGAAGTGTTCAGATTCCTGGGATCATTCATCAGTATCAGTAACGAGGAAATAAATACAGTACTTGTGAATTCATCATTTAGAATCTTCAGAAAAATGCTTACTGATAGCACGGTAGTGTTCCTGTCATGAAGCACTCACAGAGGAATGGCTGCAAAAACTAGGCTCAGCTGTATCTCCAAACAAGTGTCCTTCGCAACCCAAAAAAAGCTCCAACTGATCTAACAAGAAAGAGATAAGAGTCATTTTCAAAGAGAGGCAGTTAACAGAATACACTAAATAAGTCTGGTTGCTTATTGTACCAGCAAACAAGAAGAAAACATACTAACCTAACAGCTCGGTTTTGAAGGTTAGTTACAAGAATTAAAGCATGTAGTTAGGCACCACACGTGGTGCACGAGATAGTTTTTCAAAAATATGACAGAGGCTCGCATGCTTAACCATGGATTCTAGTATGGTATCCTCTGACAAAGAACATGAAGGATCCATCTTGACTTCATTCCTAGACAAAATTACATCCGAATGATATTTTTTTCTGGTTTGCTGCTCGATCTTGTCAACCTCCCATTTTGATGTCACTGGACAGTATACATGCACAAATTTAGTCTGACCATTCCTGTAGGCTCGGCTGATGGCTTGCTGTTCTACTGAGGGATTCCAGAGAACATCAAGCATAACCACTCTTGATGCCCCTATAAGACTTATCCCTTCTGAACAGGCTTTTATTGATGCAAGCAGCACTTTTACATCACTCTTAGGGTCATTAAGAGAATTTATTGATATCTGCCGCTGCTTTACATCAAGTTTCCCATCCATGTAGAGAATTTCTTGTCCTAAAGTCCAGCCAAAGAGAGCACTGAGTTGCTCCTTGATCAGGTTTAGAGGATCAAGTAACTGGCTAAATATTATAACCCTCTCCTTCAAGCCCCCACAGAGTCTGATTAGTTCAACAACAAATTTCATTTTAACTCCATTATCTGGATCCAACCGACATTCTCTTTCTTTTAGCTGACTTTCTAAGTCAGAGAACTCCTTCTTCTTTGCCACTAATGAAGGATGGACAGAAATTAGAGACACCATATTTTGATCATAAAAGGAGCCTGGATTCTCTGGAATTCTTCTAAGCATCTCCTTCTGCAAATCTGTGGGCTTCAAGTGTATCACAACATCCCTTATACCTGGAAGGCTTACCTTCTTTACATTTTCACTGCATTTATGGACTAGAGGTGAAATCATATCCCTAAGCTCTTCCAATGCTCGGACATTCTTATCAACAAAACTGCTAAGAGAAGCCCATCTCTGCTCCAAATCTGCAGCAAACTTTGGACTAACTACGCATAGGGTGTTGTACAACTCTTTAATGTTATTCTGGAAGGGAGTTCCAGACAACAGTATGCGCTTCTCTGTTTCAACCTTATTCAAAGCTTTCCAGACGAGGCTCTGCTCATTTCGAGCAGTGTGCCCTTCTTCAAGGACCAGAAGACCGGGTAATTTTAGAAGTATATTTCTGGTCTCTTTGACATAACCATCCCCATCTTCTCCTGTGAGAATCCTGAACAAGTCGTAGCTAATTCCCAAAACACTCGTACTTTTAGCCCAGGATCTCAGCTTCACCATACGTATAAGCTGTGGATTGTTTTTTCCGGCATGGGATAAACAGTGGAAGACACTAATAGTGGCTTCATCTTCCTGGGACGAGAACTCTTTGCTGTTCAAGTTGTGGAAGGGAATGTCGACCTCCCATTTTTGGAACTCAGCTTCCCAGTTAAGAAGCAAATTTGATGGAGCGATGATTACAGGCCGACACTTTGGAAACTGCTTCAAAAATGCCTGAAGAAATACTATAGTGAGGCGGGTTTTTCCTGTGCCGGGTGGATGTGAGATTATGCATCCTCCCCTATTACCAGATATAGGCTCTTTCAGCTTCTCAAGATTCATATCTCCAACAATATTTCTCCACATGAACTCAAATCCTTCACGCTGATGAGGATACATTGTTGCTTTGGAACTGAGGGGAACTAAATCCCACACAGTTCCTTCCCCAAAAATAGCAGCATCAAGAATGGCAGAAGAATCATAAAATTTGAAGCTGTTAACATCCATAAGGGATGGCGACTCTCCAAAATATCTTTTTTCATGCCTCCCTCGGTTTCTCTCAGCCTTCAAGAATGTAAGAGGAAGAAAAATAATTAGAGAGCAGAGTTTATAAAATCAAATATAAGGATTGCAAAAGAACATGTAACCAGGCTATCAAGTATAAATAATAATTTAAGGACTAAGAAACCTCACAAAACTAAGTGACTGAACTAATTCCATTTACTGCTGTAAATTTCTAGCATGTCCATTTAACTGAAAGAGAAACCATTAGTCCGAAGCAAATTGTCAAAGTTTCCACATTCAAGAACTTATTACGAATCTCTGAGACATAGAACCAGCTGGATTCCCCCTATTCTTATCATGCACTATGTCAAGCATACTTCAGTTCTCAATTATCCTAACCATTAAAAACCATCAGTACTTCCAGCTTGGCATGGCAAAGATATAGAAAAAAACATGCATTTAGACTTGGTAGAACATGTGTGCAGCAGAACATAATAAAAATGTAGCATGCATACGTTGAGCAAAAACTACGACATAGGTGTTAAGGTAAAAGATGGGATCTATTAAAGTATTAACAACGGATCTTGTAAATTGTTTTCCTAATTGAAAAGAGAAGTGCTTTGACAGGAAAAACTCGTATACTTACAAATGGAGGGAAAATGTACTTGCTCTCCAATTGCACATGGGAACAAACTTTACAGATGAGTCCAATTTGTTCATCTAGAACAAGATGGTGGTTCCCCATATGACAGCCACTTACTTTTTCAATTTGCATCGGAGAAACAGATGGATTTGTAAAGCCAATACGTGATTCTAAGATACACATGTCCATTTCAACAAAAAGATCTCCAATTCCATTCTCCCATTCTTCTTTTTCTGGAGGGAGAGGTTCCTCGTCTTCAAACTGGAATACCAATGGAAGCGTTTCTCTGACAGGAACCTGTTCCTTCTCTTCAGGAGGAGTAAGTTTATCATGATCATCAACATTTATTATAGAATCAACCACAAACTTCAGAAATTCAGAATCTTTAAGAACCTTCTTCCGACCCTTTCGAACCTTTCGAGCAACATTCTTTCGAACCTTTCGAACAACATTCTTTCGAACAACAATTTGCATTGAGTCATCAACCTTGCAGTCCTCTTCGGATGAGGATTTAGACTCCTCGTCATCACTAAGAAGAATTGGGCTACTATATTTTCCATGGCTTAACTTCTTCTTTCTGGACTTAGAGAGTGCGCGTGGGCGAAGAAGATATGCTCGGCCTCTGTTGTGCTTTTCACCCTTAGCAGCAAGATAAGGTACTATCTCCCAACCATTTGACTCCTTTTTTCCTTGTTCGCTGATCTCTTGCTCTATTGGACAACTCAGATCATCATCTTTTGATTTATCAACATCTTTGGATTCCTCGTTATCAAAATCACGTCTTCTATAAGCAGATTTTTTCGAACTTGATGATTTATGCACCCGGTAATTCTTGTCATTGGGGTCATCGTTATCCTCCTCGCTTGAAGCTTCAGATTCTGACTCAGAAGATGAAGCTTCAGATTCTGACTCAGAAGAAGAAGTTTCAGATTCTGACTCGGAAGATGAAGCTTCAGATTCCGACTCAGAAGATGCGATTGTAATAGCCAACTCCTCTGGTTTCTCAGCTGTCCAACACATGCTTGAGGTAGATGAAACAACCTCATCTGCTACATTCAACACAGGACTCCTAAACCCGACAGAGCCCGCATTGGACCAAGATCCTGATCCAGTATTTACAGCAGAGCCTGCAGCAGCCTCCCCAACTGCAACAACATCAGAATCATTCGCCTCCTCCTCCGAGTTATCATCATAATCAGATATTTCCTTGATGAAAGGCTGTTTCGTGATGGACTCACAAGTTCCAGGACTGAAGCTCCCTCTCCCATTATCCACCTTTTTTTCCCCTTTGTCCCTATTTCTTACCATACTTCCATCTTCCGATATTCGCATTATTGTCTTGTCACTTCCAGAATCTGTGCTTTCCTCCAACATTTTTCTTTTCCTCCCACGACTCACATCCTCTTTAATATTCACAGAACAAGTGGAAGACCCTGTAGGATTACCATTTTGACATGATCTATTCCTTTTCTCAATAAAATCGACACAGTATTTTAAGAATTGCTGTCTAGTCCTCCTCCTTGGAATAGAGGCATCTCCTGAATCCATCTTCCGGAGATAAGCTCCTGAATCATAACACACAATGTTGTTGATCAAAATGTACAAGCACCAGAACATTAGAAAGAAAAAAAAAAAAGAAACTACCTCCCTACAACAATTGCACTAAAGCAACTATGGGCTTGTTTGGTCGGGTAACAAGTTATTCCTGGATTAACTATCCCGGAATTAGTTATACCGGGATTGTTATTCCACCCTCAATGCGGGACAAAAATAACACAAGAATCCCGGGATAAGTTATCCGGTGATTTTATCCCAACAAAACATGGGATAAAGTCATCCTAAAATTAACCTCGGATTAGTTCTCTCTTATCCCTCAAATCAAACAAGCCGTAAAAGGATTATTTAACCCCCCCACCCCACTCCACCCCACACACACCAAAAAACAAGAACCCTCAAAATGTACAAGCACTAGCACATTAGAAAGGGAAAACAACAACAATAATAACATACCCGATGTAATCGTAATCCCAGAAAGTGGGGTCTGGGGAAGGTAGAATGTACACAAGCCGCAGCACTAACTTTAAGGTAGAGAGGCTATTTTCGATAGACCCTCACCTCAGCGCAAGAATAAACAGTCCAAAGCAATGTATACAGAGAACGAAATAACTGAAATAACTGAAATAAAGAAAGTCACGCCAAAATAAACCCACAAAGTCACAAACTAACCCCCCACCCACCCAACCCCAACCCAGAACAAAAAAAGAACCCCATTACAGAAAAGTAACATGCATATACATAACTCAACCGCATTCTTCAGAATCACAAGAAAAATCACAGAATGAACAGTCACACGCCTTTTCACAAACACTAAATCAAGAACCAATAATAACTTCCAATTCTTGATTTTACAAAATAATTGAACACATCCATAAAAGTGACTGAGAGACTAACCTTTTTCTCAACGAAAATTGACTTGGGGTGTGACACGGGCGGAGATAGAGAAGTGGCTGAGTGGTTTTGGTTTTGCTAAGGAAGAGAAATTGCAGCAGTACTGCAGTAAACTAATAGGCTAAAGTGACAAAAGTTGTCAGCATATTTCATTTTCACACGACACTTTTTTGCTGACTTGGAGAACTAGTTGGTACACGACATTTGTTTGAAGTCTATTTGGATTGACTAATAATGACTTAAAAGTCTAAAGTTTGATTTCTAATATATGACTTTTTTTTTTATTCATTTTAATTATTTTTAATTTAGGAATATGATTGTAGGGTAAGAAACCTTTCAAGTTGTATGTAACGATGAAATTATTAAAAAGATATATTTTTTAAGGTATTTATTAAGGATAAGTGGTGTATGCATGATTTTGATGATGATAATTTGATGAAGAGATCTGATATTTGTAATCATATTTTTACGATCAATTGCACAGTTATAAAATTATACTATCTCTATATATTAGTGTCAGCACTACAGCAGAGTTGTAACGGTCCTTTCTCTAATTCGGTCATAGCATTGCACTTAGGGTTTGCATCTCTCTTATATAAGTAAATTTATCATAGTCATTTTAATTATTTTAAATTTAGGAATATGATTGTAGGGTAAGAAACCTTTTGAGTTGTATGTAACCATGAAATCATTAAAGAGATATATTTTTTAAGGTATTTATTAAGGATAAGTGGTGTATGCATGATTTTGATGATAATAATTTGATGAAGAGATCTGATACTTGCAATCACATTTTTACGATCAATTGCACAGTTATAAAATTATACTATCTCTATATATTGGTGTCAGCACTACAGTAGAGCTGTAACGGTCCTGTCTCTAATTCAGTCATAGCATTGCACCTAGGGTTTGCATCTCTCTTATATAAGTAAATTTATCATATTCATTTTAATTATTTTAAATTTAGGAATATGATTGTAGGGTAAGAAACCTTTTGAGTTGTATGTAACCACGAAATTATTAAAGAGATATATTTTTTAAGGTATTTATTAAGGATAAGTGGTGTATGCATGATTTTGATGATGATAATTTGATGAAGGGATCTGATACTTGCAATCACATTTTTACGATCAATTGCATAGTTGTAAAATTATACTATATCTATATATTGATGTCAGCACTGCAGCAGAGCTGTAACGGTCCTTTCTCTGATTCAGTCATAGCATTGTACCTAGGGTTTGCATCTCTCTTATATAAGTAAATTTAACAAAAAGCAAAACCTAATTTGTGCAATCATAAAATTAATATTTAACTCTGCAAAAGTCATCTCTAGTTTTCAAAGCACAAGACTCTTCAATAAGGGATCAACTGTTGTCAACTATAGATGTTCGATTTTTTGTTGTTTGAGTCTTGTGTAAATTATTCTTAATTGTTAACCTACTCCTCACTTGAGAAGCTTGTATAGGTGTCGTTGACTTACTCTTATTTCTGTTTAAGGGTATATCAACTAGAGTTAGTTAATTGTGTGTGCTAGAGTTAGTCGTGTCTGCGTCAGTTAGAGTTAGTTGAGAGTTGTAGGCTATTATAGAGTTCTTGTAAGGGAGTTAGTTGGAGGGTGGAGAGCGTGGGGGGGGGGGGGGGGGGGGGGGGGTGGGGGGGGGGAGGGGGATTAAGAGTTTAATCCTTGAATTAGTAAAATAGTAATCAACTATTGTTTTCATTTTAGTGAAGTTGTTGGTGAAATCCTGCAAGATAGGTCATGATTTTACCTTCTTGAATAAGAGGATTTTCACGTAAATATCATGCGTACTTTATTATTTATTTGCTATTCTTGACTGTTGGTAGTCGTACTCAGTCAAAGGACCTGGTCCTTTTACAAATGGTGGATTCATCATCGATAAGTTAGTAAAAATATTATTCTTTAAAAAATTAAACAGTAATTTTTTTAAGGAGTGTGTCCAAATTCACTTAATTTAAAAGAGAGGCAGTACTTTTTATTCTCATAATTATTACTATTATTTTAAATTTAAAAAGTCACGTGTTTATTTAACTAGTTTTTTTTTGTTACGTTATTGATGATTTCATTACATATTCTTTATATTTTGGGCTGATTAATAAAAAGAAATCAAATAAAGACACTTTTTAGTGGATAATCAATAATGATATTTTTAATTACACTTTAAAATGGTATAATGTTATCGTTGTATTAAATATAAATCTCAATAAGATTTGATCGGATCTTCCAAAAAATATAAAGTAAAAATATACATATTCAGTGTACATTTAAATTAAAGTCTCAATTTCTCAGCATAATGGAATAATAATTTAAACGGAGAACATCAAAAGCAAAAACGGAGTATTTACATTCTATCACAAATTAAATACCAGTATTGGTCCTGTAATCCTAGCTAATGAATTTAGCTATACATATTTTCTAAACCAATAACCATTTAAAGTATTCATAGAAGCTTAAATAAATATTCCCTTCGGCTGCTCCTCCCTTAATCAGAGCTCTCAGATTTGAGTCTTGGGTATGGAAAAATTCTTGATAGGGAGCGCTACCCCCCGAATGGGGCCTTACCCGGTGCAAATCCGGATTAGTCGAGCTCCAATGCAAGTACCGGACATCGGATAAGAAATAGAAAAAAAAATATTTCCTTCGCTCCTATTTACGTCGCTCTTTTAAGCTGCACATTTCTTAAAAAAAAAATTAATTAAAAGATAATTTGACTAAATTATGACTATTTATTGCTTATTTTTATTTAATATTTTTTTATACTATATTAATATTTTTAGTAAGAATGACGATAACTAATTAGTATATTAATATTTTTAGTAAGAACAACGATAACTAATTAGTAACGGAAGGAGTATTGAGGACAATGACAAAAGAAAGGGAATCTTGTTCTTTAAAGTTGAACAACCACTATTCTTTGTCTTCAATGCTTTCAACAAAGACTGAGCAAAAGATGGACAATGCTAAACTCAAGGAAGTATCTAAAATCCCACAAAAATCGTGCTCAAAATTGGATAAAATCAGGAAAAATAACATAAATATACACTTGAATTTATTATATTTATATAAATTTTCATCCTTATAAAGTAATTATAAAAATTTTAATAATTATGTTTCTTCGTTGGATATATCGGGGAGATAATTATGTATCTCGACAGATCCAAAATTGACAAAAATGTATCAGAAGCTAATTATGTATCTTCATGTAGGAAAAAATGCATCTTTGATAGATGTATCGGGAGCTAATTATAATCTCGACGAATCCAAAATTGAGACTTTCAGTAGTTATGTAAAATATCAAAATCTTCTGTAATTAGACTCGAAACTATCGAAATTTATGTTGTTTGCCCATAAAATTTCCTTCATTGGGCCCGTATGTGTTTGTATATCCGCAGTGTATGATGGTATACACTCACATATCCACCATATAGCGATATGCGGTTTGCATATCCTCTGCATATGGTTCGACTTAAATGCATGAAGGACTTTAGATATGTTTTCCGAATATCTTGATATGCTTTGTATACAGTGATATGTGGCCACATATGGCTCTTTTCAACTTCTTTCCTTGAATAATTATTTTACTTCGGTACTTCAACTTTAAGGGCTTGTCTTTATCCTTATTTGACTTGTTAGTTTCTTGACTTCTTCTCGATACTCTTCTCAGTCATGTAAAATCCACAAAATATAAGTAAATGATTTTAGATGTACTTCTTTTCTCGATAAAATGTAGCAAAAATTTAAGATTATTAAAGGAGAAATAAGTTGGTAAAATACCAATTTATCAAATAATTAGGGGGATTTATCGTTTGGTTAAGATAAACGTCAATAAATTTAGAAATGAACCTTTTCTCTCAACTCGTCTTGACTATGTCATTTGAGCATCCCAACTTACAAAATGATCATCTAATCCATCGACAGCCCCTCAAACTTGTCCCGAAAATTCACTTAGACCTCTAAATTAAGGTTTGTACTTATCAGACACCTCAACTGCTTAAATTGATACCTATCAAACACAAAATACTGACTTGGCAAGGAGAGTGTGTTACACTCTTCTTGGGAGCGTGAGTTGAACAAAAAAATGATATTTTACATTTTTTTAATTAAAAACTTATATTTTAATTATTTTATTAATAAATTTTTAATTATTATAATTTTTTATTTAAAAAAAAAAAAAAGGAAGAAAAGAACAAACCCCCCCTCCCTCTCCCTTCATTATCTTCACAACCCCTCCCCCGCGTTATCATATTCACTGCACCCCACCTCCACCCCAGCCCTCCATTGCCCCCGCCCCACCAGCCCCCAACCATCTTCTTCATCTCTATTTTTTTCTTTAAATTCTTAACAATTTGTTAATACAATTAACAATTTTCAATTAATAAAAGAATAGAAAAATAATGGAAGCCATGAACTTTAGCAGTGCAATTGAACCGGTTAGGAAAGATGGAATCTTTTTCAATTAACCAGTGGAACTTTAGCAATATCATCACTGCCTCTTTGGAAAGATAGAATCTTTTACAGTTTCCAGAAAAGTTTGAAATGAAGGGAGTATTTGTAGCAACATATACCAATGGAGGGTTGTTTGCTTAGGTCGGTCGGAGAAATCATAGGCCAATCAGAGAGGGGAATGTGAAGTCATAATTTGAGAAGTCCAGTGCGACAAAAACCAATAGAGTTCCCATGTCTCACAGAGCTCCGTGTTTGCTCCGCCAAGATACAAGTCACGTTTTCTCCATGCCCCAATTTTCATCCCTGATTATAAGTATCAAATTCTAGTTGCCACTAATTTTGTCTATAATGGCGATTTGGGATGACAAAGGGAAGTTGATGGAGGAGGAAGGGACGGGGTGAGGGTGGACGTGGGGGTGGGGGTGGGGGTAGATCAATTGTCATTTGTGGGTAGGTGGGTGACGACATGGGGGGGGGGGGGGGGGAAAAAAAGACGACCGGGGGGGGGGGGGTGTTTTTTTTTTTAATTTAATTAAGAAATTATTATTAAATAGATAATTAAATAGAAAAAAGGGAAAAATCAGAAATTCCACTAATAATTTTTTTTTTGGCCACGTTCTTTTTTTTTTTAAATGTTAATTTTTACCACGTCAGCGCGTGTGTGCAACACACACTTTAGCTTTTAGCTGATTGAGCAAAAAATGCTCAATTGAAACCAAATTGGGGGGTTTTAGGGGTTTGATAGGTACAAACCTTAGTTTAGGGGTCTAAGTGAATTTTAGGAACAAGTTTAAGGGGCTATCGATGGGTTTGACCAAATTTATGTGTCATGTCAATGCTGAGTATCTGCAAGACACAATGAAAATAAATTGGAGCTGAGATCAAATTAAAATGTCTATATCTGCATACTTAAGATTCTATACATTTTAATTTGTTTGTTTGATTTTAACATAATGCAGAGTTTACAAAATAAAATAAAATAAAATTTTCAATTTTGAACTAAAGATATTACTATAAAATATACTAAAATACTCTTTAATTTTGTAAATTTAGATATATCAAGTGAAAATTGAAATAATGGAATTAGAGGAATGGTTAAAAGTCCCCCAACCTTTACCCAAAATTTCAACTACACACCTATACTTTGTGAGGGTCCTTTGACCCTCCTGAACTATTTTAGAGTGGAAATATTACACCCCCGAAAGTCCACAACCAGTCATTTGGGATGTGGTGTGATGCACGCGCCATTATATACCATATATTTATTTATTTATTTATTTTAAATTCTTTTCTTATTCTCTTTTCCTTTTCAAACTTTATTATAACTACTTCTATACAAATAATTTTTCGACGACCTTGAAGTGGAAATAATGAACAATATCGAATTTAAAATTTTCAACGATCTTGAAGTCGAAAATAATAAATAACATTGAATTTGAAATTTTCGACAACCTTGAAGTGAAAAATAATGAACAATATCAATTTTTAAATTTTCGACGATCTTAAATCCAAAAATAATGAACAATGTCAATTTTATTATTTTTGACTACCTTGAAGCCGGAAACGATGAACAATACCGAATTTAAAATTTTCGATGACCTTAAAGTTGAAAATAATAGAGAATTTTAAAATTTTCGACGACCTTGAAGTCGGAAATAATGGATAATATCAATTTTGAAATTTTTGACGACCTTGAAGTTGGAAACAATGAACAATACCCATTTAGAAATTTTCAACGATCTTGAAGTCGGAACCAATTGATTTATTGCTTGGGCACATCAATAAATTTCCAACGATCTTGAAGTTGGGCACATCAATAAATTTCCAACGATCTTGAAGTCGGAACCAATCGATTTATTGCTTGGGCACATCAATGAATTATGTAAAGAGATATTAAAAATTCCGTTCTCATTCTCTTAAAGATAGTGAAACACACTCTCTTGCCATGTCAGCTTTTAGAGGTGTTATAATTTCTGTTTTAAATAGTT
>NC_061111.1:13717357-13719422 GCF_002878395.1 Capsicum annuum
GGGGGGGGGGTCATAGGACCCCCGCAAAGTATAGGTGTAGTTAAAATTTGGGGTAAATATATATATATATATATATATATATATATATATCCTATCAAATTAAGACTCATAAAATAAAATGGATATGATAATTTCTATCAGTTGCTGTGAAAATAGGGAAAACAGTCCAAAACAGGCAATTGACTAATTTTAATTTCTCAAATAATATCGGTACCCATATAGATACTCGTGACTTCAACTATACGGGATCTCTATTCTAGTTACTCCCATTACACATAACTAACATACAAGCACTTTGAAAAAGAGTCAAAAAATGTCTCAACTATCCTTAAATCGAAGCATAAGAGTCAATTTACAAACTTGCATTTTCGTAAAACTTCTGAATGGTAAAAAATTTGTTCAAATACATAACTTTCATAGGAGTTTTACGAACTAACACATCAAATTTTAGCTAAAACGAAACGTTATTCGATCCCCAAATTCATATGTTCTTTTTTTAAGAACTTTAGGCCTGATACTCAATTTCTCTAAATCTCATAATCAAAAGTAATACACGAAAACATTAAACCATAAACGCATATTAAATTTAAAATCGGATAGAATTGAAGACCCACCCAATTGTAAAATTCAAATTGCTTTGAATGGTTCACTTAATTGAGTTGATCTGATTTATGCACTACCCTACTCAATTAGCAATGACTCATCGCTTAGTAGAAATACATGACATCTACCCCCGCCTCGGTCATGAATCTAGAAAACCCATGGAAGATCAATAAGGTAATCACACATTTTGAGCAGCCCATCAGGAGACTATAGTATTGCCATTTACGATACCTTTTGCGTCATTTATGATACGAGATGTTTGACATGATCAAACTTGTAACTTCGGGGAACAAACAACATGTTGAGTTATGGGATGTTACTGGAGAGAACAACCCTAAAAATTGTAGAAGGACTTGTGTTCCTGAACATAAACTCCTTCCACAATTTTTAGGGTGTTCTCTTCATTAACATCCCATAACTCAATATGATATTTGTTTCCCGACTTTACATATTTGACTATGCCAAACATCCAATATCCAAAAACACAATTAAAAATGTTTGTAAATGGCAGCACTAGTTACCTCGCAGACTGCTCAAAATACATGACGACCTTCTTGATCTGCCAAGGGTTTCCTAGATCTATGATTGGGGCATTATAGATATCTTGTATTTCTACTAAATGATGAGCTATTACCCGTTGAGTGTTATTTTCCTTACATGCTTCTTCTTCTTCTTCTGCTTTGGATGAGATGAAATTACACATGAAATTCTTCATAGTAATAAAAATGTATTTGACGAATTCTTACAATGTTGAAAGAAAGTGCCTAGTAATTTATAGGGATGTGTTTGATATAAACTTGGAAGGAATATAAATTACTATCCTTATGAAGCTTGATTTCACATTTCTACTGTATAGGATTGCATAATTAAGATCATATTTTTTCTTTCTATAAATTTGTATATTAAAATAAACATTATTAGGAATTAGTTAAATGTCTTTCCTAATCGTGATTGGTCATATTTTCATTTTTCTTGTAACTTTCTTTAATGTATCACATAAGCAGGTCATTTAAATTATTTGCAAGTAATTATAACCTAAATGATTTTATAATTAACAATAATATTTGGTTTTAACAGACATATGCCTCGCAAGTGCAACATTTAATTATTTAAATTTAAATAGTTTTATCTATTACGAAGATTTTAATGAAGTGTAAAAGAAATTCAAATCATTTTTTAAAGATCCTTCACACTTTAATATAATAATGTAAACCTAAATATATATTGAGAAAAGACATCTTTTTGTCCTCCCAACTCACTTTAGCACTTAAACTAAACTTCCGTTTATTTACCTCCCTTACTAACTTTAAAGTGAATTTTTTCCACCCTAAAAAAATTATACCACTCTCACTATGGAGAGTGAAGTACACACGCCCCACGTCATTGTCAAATCAGTGTCACATCAGTGCCATGTCATTTTCACGTAAGAAATTATAATTTTTTTTAAAAAAGTAATCCCACA
>NC_061111.1:13719522-13719915 GCF_002878395.1 Capsicum annuum
ATATATATATACTAATTGATGTGAGAATATAATTTAAGTAAGAGAAAAGACATCAAATCACCCCCGAACTTGTCGCCAAAACTTAGTTTAGATCCTAAACTAATCAGGTAATTATATACCCACCTTAATAACTTTAAAGTGAATTTTTTATCACCCTAAAAAAATTATACCACTCTCACTATGGAGAGTGAAGTACACACGCCCCACGTCATTGTCAAATCAGTGTCACATCAGTGCCATGTCATTTTCACGTAAGAAATTATAATTTTTTTTAAAAAAGTAATCCCACACACATATTATTTTTATATATTTATTAAAAAAATAAAAAAATATATTTACTATATATATATATATATAAAGTATATATATTTTTAATATATATATAGAGAGAGA
>NC_061111.1:13720015-13723304 GCF_002878395.1 Capsicum annuum
AAAAATTAACTTGAGCAAATTCAATAATGAACTAAATACAAGTACATGATCACAAAAATACATCAATACACAAAATCTCAAATCCAAATTCTTTCACATTAACCAAAACCCAAAATCCCAAAACTCCCAAATTTTCAATCTTTTACTCAAAAATATCTACAGAAATGGCATAAACAGTCCCAAATTCAGAAATGACATAGATGATATTCGCATGACATGAAATTCTTGGCCAAGAACCAAACTTGTTCATCAATCTTGAAGCCTTTTTGATTGTCCAAAAATGAAATTTTGGATCAGTTAGAACTTAATAGGAAGGGGATTACGAAGAAACCGGGTGGGGATATGAAGAAGATGAAGAAATGGAGTGTTGGTGGGTGGGGATGGGGAAGGGGGTTGATGAAGAAGATGAAAATGTCTTCTGATGAATAAGACATGCCCTTTCTTGATTTTCTTTTAATTATATATATATATATATATATATATATAATAAAGTGCGCTTTTTAAAAAAATCACTCATTTTTTTTTTTGCCACGTCAGCCATAGAGGTGAATTTAATTCACTTGAAAGTTGTTAAGGGGGTTAAATAAATGATAGTTAAGTTTAAGTGTTAAATTGAGTTGGGAGGACAAGTTCAGGGGGAAAAGATGTATTCACTCATATATATTTTAGTATAAATACATATATATAAATATTTTACCAACTAGAAGTTTCAAGTGGTTGATGGATCATTGCTTTTGCGTTTGTCATATAATACCTCTTTCTCTTACTGCAGAGGCTAAGAGAGATGCATCAATTTGAACTATATATGTGATATGACTATTTTCTACTTTTTTTATATTTAAAATCTTTTTTTGTTTTTTAAAGTCAAATCTCTTACAAAATCATTGATTACATTCTTATTATGTACTTATAATTTTTAAAAATTTGATACTTCATAAAGTTTTATCATCCTAACATTTTTATATTTATTCAAATTTCTTAAAATCAAATTTAGTTGATCTAGAATTTTTAAACTAATAAAAAAAGTATTAGTTGTCATTAATTTTGGTGACTTCTAATAATGAAAGTTTTTAGCATAAATATATTTACTTACTTTTTAACTTTTAAATATTAGAAAAAAATAGTGAAAAGATGATTTTGTCTAAAGCAAAAACTTTTAATAAATATCAAAAAATTTAAACAATATTTTTAATACCGTTCATAATTTTAATATATTATAGATTATAGATATCAATATATATTTAAATTGACTAAATGAAAGGAAGTAAAAAAAATTGAAAGGGAGAATACCACAAATCAGGACAACTGCCGCAAATGTCTCTAATACCATGGTATTTGTTTTGTACTTTTTTCACAGTCTTCGTGAAAAAATGTTATTCAAAACGAATTTTATTTCGTTCATATTGAACCTTTGACATTAACCCATAATCAAGTTCTTTTTTAATTATATGTTTTTTTTTTTATTTCTCAAGGTATCCCCATAGCCGACAGCCGTGAGACTAATCTTTCATTTCTACTGTCAGCGCACGAAACGGTAGGGAACTGGCCTTAGAGTTTTTTTTCTGTTCACCAGAGGTGGGGATCGAACTCTCAACCTCTTGCTTAAGGGTTGAGGTGCTGAACCACCACACCAACCTCATGATGACTTGACACATTCTAACTATAGTTTTTCTTAAAGAATGTGTCAAGTCATCACGAGCCAAGTAATATGAAACCGAGAGAGTAAACGTATACTTCCTCCATTTCAAAATAAATAAATTATTGAGTTATTTTTCAATGCCTAAAATAAATTAATTGTTCATTCTTCAAGAGACATGTTGAAAATTTCTTCCAATTTTACACTTTCATGAGGTTCTTAAGTACTTCACATTTTTCAGGAGAGTAATTTAAAAACAATTAAAAGGGTAATGGTAAAAAATAACGTACAATTTATGTCCTAAAAGATTTTTCTTAAGAGGCGTATCATACCTCAATAATTCAATTATTTTGGTATGGAGGGAGTAACAAATAGGTGTGAAAAAGAATAGGGAAAGATTAACAGCCTGTTTGGCTAAATATTTGAGAGGTAAAAATGTTTATTTTTTCCAGTGCTTATTTCAAATAAAAATGAGGTGTTTGGTTAATTTTTGAATGAAAACAAGTGTTTTAGAGAGTTGAAAAATCTGTTTTTCAAAAGCTAAAGAAAGTAGTACTCCCCTTGTTTAGAAAAGAATGATCTACTTTGACTTGATACAAAGTTTAAGAAAATAAAGAAGACTTTTGAATCTTGTGGTCTTAAATTAAAGTTGTGTCAAATGTACCAAAATGCTCTTTAATCTTGTCGTTCTAAACATGTCATGTCGAAAGTTGAAATTAAAGTATTGTCAAAAAAGGAAAAGGGTCATTCTTTTTTAAATAGACTATTAAACAGACTAAAAAGGAAAGTAAGTCATTCTTTTTTAAACGGAGAGAGTAGTTTTTTTTCTTAAGAGCTTATTTAATTAAAACACACTAAACAACACTTTAAAAAACATGTCCAAACACAAATTGCCAAATATATATATTTTAAATTTATTAATCAAACACAACAATTTCTTACAAAAAATATATTTTTGAAAAGCACTTTTAAAAAAAAGATCTTTAAAAATTAATGGCAAAATGCTCTTCTGGACCCCTGTACTAGATCGGTTTTGTAAGTTGGACACTTTTACTTACATGTTTGTCATCTGGACCCCTGAACCCACTAAAAAATAATATTTTAAGCACATTATTGGAGAGTGTAACACGCTCTCCCACGCCAGCTACCACGTAAGCTGTCACGTCACCTGCCACGTCATTTTCAAGTATGTCATGAAATTCAAAGTCATTTTTAAAATGCTACATGACAAATTAAATATTAAAATAAATTTAATTAAATAAAAAAATTTATAAATTGTAGAAAAATTTAAATAATCATGTTTTAAATTAAATATCTCCAAATAATTAAATTATAAAATGTCATTTAATTTATTTTTGCTCACAAATTAAATATCAAAGTCATTCCAAATAATTAAAATTCTTCTCCATCTAATTTAAATTTTTAACTATAAATTCATATATACAAACATAATGAATTTTTGAATTTTAAATTTGAATATCTTTAACAAATTCACAAAATCTTTAAATTTTTTCAAGCTTAATCCCAAAAAATATAAAAAGATTCAAATTTAAATTTTAATTCAAAAAAAATGTAAAGATATTGAATTGAGAGGATTTTTTTTTAAAAAATTGAAGGTGGTGTTGGGGAGGGGGCTGGGGTGAGGGGTTGGGT
>NC_061111.1:13723404-13748303 GCF_002878395.1 Capsicum annuum
GGGGTTTGAAGGGGTTTAGACGGGGCTAGGATGGGGAGAAGAGGTTTGACGGGGCTAGGTGGGGTGTGGGGGATGGGGTGGGAGGGGCTGGGTGGGGTGTGGAGGGTGGGGACGGGCTGAACGGGTGTTGGGGTGGGGTGGGGGGCGGGAAGGGGGTGGGGAGGGGCTAGGCGGGGCTGGGGAGGGACGGGATGGGGCTGGGTAGGGATGAGCTGGGGTGGGTTGGGGAAGGGCTGGACGGGTGTTGGGGTGGGGGGGCCTAGAAGGGGCTGGGGATGGGTGGGGAGGGGCTAGACGGGGCTGGGTGGGGTGTGGGGGCTGGGGTGGGGTGTGATGAGGCTGGGTGGGGCGTGAGGTAGGGAAGTTTTTTTTAATTTTTTTATATTTTATTATTTTTAAATTTTTAAAAATATTTTAAATTAGAAAAGATGGAGGGAAAAAAACCTTTTTTTAATTATTTTTTTAAATTTTAATATTATTTTTATTTTATTTTAATTATTTTAATATAAAATTGGTCAAAAATTGACCACTACTCGCACCCCAGGCGAGTGACTACACTCTCCTTGTCCTAGTCAGCCATTTAATGCCACATAGGTAAAGTCAATGGTCAAAAGGCTTAAAATATAACTTTTATGTGGGTTCAGGGGTCCAGATGGCAAACATGTAAGTAGAAGCGTTCAACTTACAAAATCGACATAGTACAAAGATCTAGAAGAGCATTTTGCCAAAATTAATTAATTTCAAAAGTATAACCAAACACACTACTCCATAAAGTTAATTAAGGAGATTAGTAAAAGAAGTCTCTACAAATATGGCAATTAAATAAAAAAAAAAAAGGTAAAAGACATCTCTACAAAATATGGCAATTAAATAAAAAAATAAAGAAACACTTATATAGTATTTATTCGTTTACCAACGTGACTATTCATTTTCCATTTATTTATACAATTTTTCGTTCATTTTTATTTGTCATTGTTTCATTTTTCAAAACCAAATTACATAATCATTGACTAACATTTTAAAATATATAATTTAATAGCTTAAATTAAAAATTTAGATTATTGAAAACAATTAAATAATTGCTATAAATTATAACTTTTCTCATATTATGATGAAAAAATATATATTAAAATATTATTTAAAATTCATACAATTCGACCTCAAAAAGTAAAATAGTGACAAGTAAAAATGAACGAAGTAAAATACATAAATATTTTTACTACCTAACAAATAATGTATATTTATTTTTTATTAACAAATTTATATTTATCAAATTAAAAAAACATGCAAATTATTTTTTCTTATTTCAAATGACCTGACTTTATAAAATTATCTCATTCATATTTTTTACCCCTCTGAATCCCATCGAACGAAAAGGAAAAAAACTAATTTCTCTTCTACCAGTTATAATTGGACCAAATCGGATAAAAGAAAATTATAGTAATATTTTTAGCTGACTCAGGTCAAAATTGAGTCTGGAGGCGTAAAGAAAATAAATGAGATAATTTTTAAAATCACATGATACTCTTAAAATAAAAAATTAATATAGTTTTTTTTCAGAAATTCAATTTATTAACCAAAAGGTACACCATTTGTTAGATGACAAAAGTATGTATTCATCATTTTTTACTTCCTTCATTTTTTAAAATAAATATCATATTTTTAATTTGTAAGCCCTTAAGAAAAATATTAATTATAAAATAATTTGATTAAATTTTTTATATTTACTACTCATTTATATTTTAAATTTCTTTTTTTGTATCATATTAATACCTTTTCATGATTATGGACAAAAATAAAAACAAACAACTAATTATATTTGATATTTTAAAATAATAAGTATCATAAAATGCCTATTTTTAGTAAACGAGTATTTAGAAAAGAAGGAGAAGAGGAGTTGCTCAGATGGTTAGTAAGTAGGAAAAAATTGGCAAAAGTATATTTTGACAAAACTATTTTGCTATATACCCACTAAATTTCTTTTTTATTTAATTTTTAAGGTTAGGATGTAAAAAGTAGGGAAAAGTTAAAAAAAGTGGAGCCTACACGTGGGCCAAGGAACCATTTTATCATTTTTATAATTTTACAAATTTAATAAAATACATCTACCACCCTCCACTTATTCTAATATAAAAAAAACCCCTCTCTCTCTTCTCTTCAATTCTCTCCCAACTCCCGCTTTCAAGAAAGCTGCTCTCAAAACGTCATTTTTGCCTCTTCTTCTTCTTCAGCTGCTAAGGGCTCGTTTTTGCTCCATAAGGTAAATTAAAATCAAGTTTCGATCATTTGTGAATCCAATTAAATGGTTTTTTTGCTAATTGATTTGTAGAGATGTAGGAAATTTATTTATTTTCGAGTTTGGTTGATCAAGTAGTTAAAAATGAGAATTTTATAGGTAATGAGTTTGATTTTGAATCAATGGTTGAGGTTTTATTCGGCATTTTTGCAAGATTTTTTTGTAGATAAGGTGTTCAATTTTGAAATTTTTATTTAGGAGTTTTGGTTCAATTCGGTTTTTTTTTATAGCAATGAAGTGTTGAATGGTGGAATTATTATTATTTTAAAAGTTATTTTGGCAATCTGATTCAAACAGTGACCTGTTTCTGTCCGTAGACCCGTGATCTATGAAATTAGAATGCCCTAAATTGAAATCATATGAATTTTTTTTAAAAATATAATTACTGAAATAGTGAAAATTAAAAGATTAATAGCTAATTAATTTGATTTGTAGCACTAGTTTGATTTTTAGTAATAGTTGAATTTTGATATTGCATGTTCGATTTTGGTTCAATTATTGTATTTTTGTGTAGTGAACTGTTTAATGGTGGGGTATTTCTTAGTTTTTTTTTTTTTTGGGGGGGGGGGGGGGTTCATTTGAGCATGTTGTAATTTCTGTTGGTAGACTTGTGGTTTATAAACTGAAAATGAATGGTTTGTTTTGTAGTTGTAGATTCTGCTGAAAATGGCTAAAAAAAGACCACTTGCTAAATTCAAAGCCGGTACCGCATCTGATTCTGCTGGTAGCAGTTTAAAAAGAAAAGCCGATGCAGTTGAAAATGTCTCAAAAAGAAAGAAAATTGAAGAGGCAGTATCCGAACCAGATTCGAAGTTAAAGGAGATAAACGAATACGTCGATTCTAGTGGAGATATTGCCAAGCATAGTGCTAGTGGTGACAATGAAGAGAACGAAGGAAGTGGAAGAAACAATGTTGATGGGGATTGGGGATAATGATCCCTTGTCTATGCCATCTCTTTCAAGGTTCATTTCCATGGAGCGGTATGACCGTGAATGATAATGAACGAGGTTAGATTTTTCCTAGCAAAGATATCGGTCAGATAAAAAATGGCTTCTTATCGAGAATTTAAGCAAGTGCGATCAGGAGTTGAAGAAAAGATTCAAGCAATCCATTTGAACACCTGAGAAACCTGTTGGAATATCTCAAATTCAATGGGCAGTTTGTCCATATTTGTTGTTGCGATGCGCCAAGAACGATAAGATGTATCATGAGATGTGATTCTTCTTTAACAACTAGCTTGCCTATTTTGTCTTGAAAGAGTTTTGTTTGATCACGGGGCTGAACTGCTCATCATACCCCAGTGAATAAAAAATGAAGAAGGTGCTAGCCAAGGGGGAGCATTTTTTCTTTAAGGTAACGAAAAATAAAAATATTACGGTGGCCAAATTGTTACACCTGATCAGAGGGAATAAGCTGAACGAGGAGCAAAAGTTTAAGTGTTGTTTACTGTGGTTCCTGCACACCATGTTGCTTGCAAAAGATTCGACGAAGGTTGTCAACACAAAACTGATTCGAATAATCGATTCTTTGAGTTTCTTCGAGAGTTACCCATGGGGGAATGAGATATTTCAACTGACCATGGACTATCTGAAGAAGAAAAGTGACCTGAAGAAGCAGAGGAAAGTATTTGATGAGAATCAGAAGGCAACCTATGCTCTATTCAAATTTCTCTGGGCATTCATGGTATCTACCATCAACCTTTAGTGAGATTATCGTAGATTTGTGTTTTATTTATACTCTGTCATAGACTCTGAGTTATTTTTTCACTACTGTACTGTTTGCAGATTTGGATCTATGAGGCCTTTCCTCATCTTGAAAAATTTGCTGAAAAATCAATGAATGAGCCCTTTCCCATTCCCCGCATTCTCAGATGGCATACTAATAAAAGTGATAAGATAGTCGAAGGCGATCCATTCAAGTATAAAGGAAAAGTTACCGAGGTATGAACTTATTTTTTATCATGCAATAATACTACTGTTGTATCGATGTTATGTAATTGTTAATTGATTTTTTGTAAAAAGTGCACCCGCACATTATCCCTACTGTTCGTGAGACGAAAATGGATTACATGGTTACGTTTAAGCCATATACGGACGAGGTGAAGAATAACATCTTCGATGGCTTGGAGAAAGAGTTAGAAGGGGTGACTGCCCTTACTTCAAATGAGGATAGTGATGATGATGGGGATTTGGGTGGTAACCCCGTTGGAGTACGCATTGGTGATGATGCTTCTACGAGCACCTCCAAAGATACAACGGGCACCTCATCCCCTGGGGATCTTCATAAGCGTGTTTCTATGCTCGAGGAAGCGGTGTTGAATATTGTTGCCTATATCAAAGAGAAGAGACTGAAGAAAAATAAAAGATGAGTGACAACATGAGCGAAGTAACTTTATTTAATAATTGATGTAGTTAATGAATTTTCAACATTAAATATTAGTAATACTTTGTAATATGATGACACGGTGCATGTGGACCTTTAGGAATCGGAGAGGAATGAAGAAGGAGAAAAAATGAGAAAAATGGATGAGTTGGCCATTGTTGTGGCAGAAAAGGGAAAAAAAATAAGAAAAAAGGATGAAGAAGATGAGAGCCAAGAAGGAAGGGGGAAAAAGCAGTTATGGAAGAAGAAGAAGAAGACGAAGAAGAAGAAGAAGAAGAAGAAAAAGAAGAAGAAACTGAAAAAGAAGCACCAGCAGATGAAGAAAAAGGCAAGGAAAAAGCAGTTGTTAGGATATGACAAATATTTCTTTTAATTTGAAATATGAAAGTTGAAGGATCTGTTGGTAGGATATACATTCATTTATTTTACGAAATTTGTAATGATTTTGCACTGAATCTGTTTCTATCAAACTATATTGTTGCATGAAATTTGAATATGCATTGTGTTGTCATAATTGATAGTGTGCATAGTTGACATCATAGAATGCATATTTAATTTATCGTATACTGCGTTCATGGTCTATCATTACCATGCTACTCGATTTTAAGTTGATGTGTTGTTTGATCAACTATAATTCTATTAAAAACAGTATTAATATTATACAAAAATAGAAGTATTTTTATTACACTTTTTCGATATCATTACATCCATGTTACACTTTTTCGAAGAACAAATACTAGCATTATAGCACATACATCATTTTTAGGCCATTCTCCCTTTATTCGGCCAAAAGCAATTTTTATTTTAGTTGATCCTTCTCTATTTGGGTGTCATGTAGCAATACTTTCAAGTGATCCCTTTGCTCTTCAGCTACTTTGAACAAAGTCATGAGAAAATCTCTATTTTCTTCGCATTCTCGGAGCCTTTGTAGTAGATTAAATTTTGCCAAGCCATAAAAATTTCATGTCTTGGATCCCGGACTCAACGTTGATGGTCTGCTTGGAGGTGATACCTCGTCAAGCCATTTAAAAAATGAGCATGCGCCATTATCCTAGAAAAAAAAAATAATTACATAACGATTTACTTTACTTTATAAAAAAAAGACAAACACAACTCACTTTCGCAATTGCACAATCATAAAATTTGCGATCTGGATTTGAGTTCATGCGTGACGTCCTCAAGAAAATCGTATTTCCGCAATCACAAATTAGAGTCTTTTTAGAATTGAATATTTGGGATGCTTGAGACATTGTAGAATTTTAAAATAAAAACAAAGTGGATGAAATAAAATAATGAGGGATGGAGAACATTATATATGAAGTACAAAGAAGTGTTAACACTGAAGGAGTACAAAACTAGCCGTTTGTTACCGTCGGAATAGTAATTGTATTTTTTAAACTGTTGTTGACACTTAACAGACTATCGTAGATCATGACCTATATCAGTCATCAATGAGATTCTAAAGCCTACCGTAGACACTCGTAATCGATGGACCCTCAATAAGTAACTAAAAAATATTACAGTAAAAAATATACTTGTGCTTTGAGGGTTCATCGATTCAGTTGATCTATCGTAGACTTACCCCGTAAGGAGTGCATCAATTGATCTCCTGATTATGCGTAGACCTCTGCTATAGATCGACACTTGGATGTTGTTTAAAAATGAATAAATAAATTAAAAATAAATGTAGTGTGGATTTCTACACATATGAAAGAGTGTAAACAAGACACAAAATTATATTAGAGCTTATACAAATTAGAGGTGGTGAATTAAGGAGTGTGTGGATGGGTTGTGGTCGAACAAACAATATCCTAAGAGTAATGGTTGTCAAAGCACAAGTATTTTTGAGGATGATGATTGTTCAACCACTATCCATTCCACATACTCTTTTGAATTGGGGGCAGTGATTGAAGAGTGGTGATTGAAGGAGTATGTGGAATGGGTAGTCATCAAATACAATCATCATCCTCAAAACATACTTGTGCTTTGACAACCAACACTCTTAGGATAATTTATATCCATTCACACACTCTTTAATTCACCACCCCTAACTTGTATAAGCTCTAATCTGACTATGTGACTTTTTTACACTCATTAGCATGTGTGAAAACCCACACTACATTTATTTTTAATTTATTTATTCATTTTTGAACAACATCCAAGTGTTGTTCTATATAAGTGTACATAGATCACCGTGGTCTACGCATAATCAGTAGATCAATCAATGCACTTTTAACGGTGTAGGTCTACGATAGACCAAACGAATCGATGGACCCTCAGAGCACAAGTATATTTTTTACTGAAATTGACATGGGTCAACATCGACGCAGTCTATTAAGTGTCACCAACAGTTCAAGATTATCTATTTAAATCATTTTTAATTTAATTATTTTCTTCCACCGGCCCTAAGACATGTTATTATCTGTTTAAATTATTTTTAATTTAATTATTTTCTTCCACCAGCCCAAAACACATGTGATTATCCATTTAAATCATTTTTAATTTAATTATTTTTTCTACCAGCCCTAAACACATGTGATTATCCAATTATTTTTTTTTTAATTTCATTATTTGGTTCCACAAGCCCCAAAATATGTTATTGTCTTTTTAAATCATTTTTTACTTAACTAATTTTGTTTCAACTACAAGCTACTGATGGTCATCGATTCACATAGTCTACGATCGACCACTATGTTCGGTCGAGGACTGACGGGGTATAAGATCGATGATAGACTTTATATAATTTTTTATTCTTCCTGAATTTAATCGTTAATCTACACTAGTGTTCATTGAACGAGGAATAAATGTTTGAAAAGTTGTCTGTACAGAAGAATAATCAACACAAAATGAAACAATCACAACAAAGAGGGAAAACGTAATTTTAAAACTGAAATATTTATATTCAACTTATTTATTGCATTACATTCATATATGTTCAACAAAAAAGGCAAAATAGAAGAAGCTTTCTTCTAACAAAATTCTACTGAGAAAGCTTCTCCAGCAATGAACAATACAAAAAAACTTAAAAACATAAACCAAAATAAAAACATAAACTAAATTAGGGGATTGTGGGGGGGGGGGGGGGGGGGGGGGGGGGGGGGGGGGAGGTTGATGTAGTCGTTGTCATCCACTCCAAGCCTCTCCAAAATTGCTCGGAGGAAACGAGCAATACGTCGAAGCTCAAGCTCCAAGTACGCTAGGTCTTCACCTAGGCCATGGAAAAGCCGATCAAAATCATTTCGTAACAACAACAGATCATAGTGACGAGGGGAACTCGTCTGACTGGGTGAAGGATAATTTGGCGACCAAGCATGATTTTGATTTTGGGAAGAAGAAGAGGATTTCTAACGTTTGGGATTTAGGGACAACTGAAGGCTTACATAAAAATAGTCACTTTACTTATAGACCTATAGAAGGTGTCCTTTTATGTTTCCACCCAATGATCAGTCGACACATGTGAGAATAAAAAATGTTTGGCTTGTGTATACCAGCGGTTTTTCTTGTGAACAGATATTTTTGTAGCTTTTAATTAAATGGAAATGGGAAATAATACTTTAATGCATCGATTGGAGAGATATGACAGTAAAAAGACCCACATAGCGTGTTTGATGAGTAATCATATAATCAATACATAATATTTTATAGACCGTGTGAAAGATATACCGTAGAATTACGTTGTCTACCATAGACAAAGCTTTAAGTTGATTACAACTGAACATTAAGTTCTACAGAAATGCGCAGTTATCCCACAAAACAGTAGCTTTACAACTGAACAAAACAAGTCTATCTAAGATTTTTTGGCCATGCTACATGTGGTTTTTTTGTGCCCAGATTTCTTGCATATTGAACACCTATTCCTCCTTTTGGTCTTGAATGTCTCACCAACGCCCTTAACGCATTTGACTTTCTTCCTTCTGAGTTTGGGATCGTAGGGGGTGGAGAAATCTTATTGTCTTGCAATTCCTGTGGCACAGTTCATTCGGCCTCTTGAGGGACAACGTTAATAGCTTCTGAGTATGCGAGGAGGTAAGTTTCAGCTTTATAAATTGGCCAAGAGTACTCGTAGATTGAGTTACCATAACTTACATCATCACCATACTTTGATCGCAAAGCTGTCATTGCATGTTGGCATGATATTTTCACCAAGTTAAATTTCCGACAAGAAAAACTCCTCTCCAGAAGATTGACCTTAGCAATAATATCTTTGCCGAACATCATGAATTGGTCGAGACTCCCGTTTGCATTAGTCACATACAAGGAATCGTTCGCACTCTTATTATCCTTTAGGATCTTTTCAGCACAAGGCACAAATTTATTGTTTTTACCATCGACAAAGGCATGTCGCTCCCTAAATTTTTCACCAAATTTTTTGGCAATTGAAGTGAATATGTGCAACACGGGGTACTCCGTTCATCCATCAATATCGAGTTGAGCGACTCAGCGATGTTTATGGTCATCACATTATACCTATTGCTCGGGAAGTATGCTCTACTCCATTTCTCAAAACCAAGCATATTTTCAAGGACATGTGCTGCCTCGGGGCAATTATTCTTCAATTCTGCAAAATGCTCGCTAAACTCATCAACAGTATAAGCCTTTGTCACGGTGTAGAACAAATAAAGATGTTCTCCATAGTGTTGATTTACACGAAGATTTTCAACGAGGTGCCTCATGCAAAGTCCATGATATGCATGACTGTAAAAAAGGGAGAAAACATTAGCAATGCTAATGTGCCTATCAAAGATGACACATAGATCTGGTTCATCTTCTACTATAGACTTCAAATTCTTGGAGAAGAAGGTCCAAGAAACATCGTTCTCCTTATCTACGACACAAAAAGCAATTGAAAAGATATGATTTTTGGTGTTTTGTGCAACGACACTCAGCAACACACCCTCGTACTTGCCATACAAATGTGTGCCATCTGTGGTAATTACCTTTCTCATATGGGCATATCCTCATATGCAAGCTCCAAATGCTAAGAAGTACTAAATGAACGATCCATCCATCCGGTTTACCATGATAGAGTAAGAAGACCCGGAATTCAATAACTCCACCATGTGGAAAAAAGCCAGCAAGCAAGAATATCCGTGCTCCGGTGTCCCGCGAATGATGTTCTTCGCAATTATACTACCTTTCCAACATATCCAATAGTTTGCATTGCAATTCATCTTCTTAAACACAATCCTTTGAATTTCTCTTATGCTTGGACCCTTACCATCCCAAAAATTATTTACATATAGTGAAGTAATCAATTTGGAGGAGATTCTCTTATGCCTGCGGGTGATGTGTTCAACATCGCACGTGTGCAACCTGACATACTTGTATAAAATTTGTCTGAGGTTTCGTACTTCTTTGTCTGTAACAACAAGCCATAACCATGAGATAAATATTTTGCCTTCAAGAATTTGGTGCAGCTCTTATCCATAGAATAATCAAAAGATTGTCTCACCATTGCTGCGTCTAGTAGCATTTTCAACTCTTTCTTGTCAGCGAATGTTTGATCACAATAGAAATTGGTTCTATCGATGAAGGAATGTCCTAATTGTGATCCCGTTCCACAGTCTTCTTCTTTATCTTGTGAGTCCAATGAAGCATCTTCCATATGCATAGAATCATCTTCTATATTAATTGGATGGCCGTCATCGTTCTCATAATCATTCGAATTGTCTTCGACTGTCAGGCACCGAGGTGGGGGTGCTGATGAATTCAACGGTCCTTCAAAGGACCTCTCAACTATATTTAGCCTCAAAACAGGCCTAAAGACATCTGCATCAACATCCACCATGTACATCAGCACACGTACATCTTTATCTATGATCGTAGGATTCACCTTTTTCCTCGAATGCATTCGATAACTAATCACCACGTCGCTCGCCGCGCAATCTAGATCCCTGCTCTGTATTACGCTTGTAACCAATTCGGCGTATGAACTATTGCGGAGAACAACAATGGGCAGTGTCACCTTGGTAAAAGATCTCCATTTCCAACATTTGAGAGTCTCCACCCATTCTCCCATGAAATCACCAGAAACAAGAACAAATTCTGCAATAGACATCCTAGAATTATGCTTTGGTCGACGGTCGATTATGCTTATGGTCTAGGTCGGGATATATGCACGATCGATGACTGACGATGAGTGGTCGATGACTGGGCAGGTATCCGTACGAAAACCTTAAAATTGTAAATATTGCTTCTAAGCAACGATCGTTGGGTTTATGGAATAGAGAAATGAACTTGGAGTCGGCTGAGCTGCTGTAATATACTTTCTAAAGTGATTTTGAGTAATGTGAGTGATTTTAAGCTTTTTAACAATGGTGGAAAGCGTGTTTGAGAAGATAGCAAACAAATGGGGGTAACAATGGATGCAATGGACAAGCTTATGATGTTTATGGACTGATTTAGAGCTGATCACCAAAAAATACCGCTGGAAAAGTGGTCGGAATCGGAGCTTTTTGGAGGGAAAAACAACCACCTTCTATATTTAGCTTTTTAATTTTTTTTTTAAATATTTTTGAAAACCTAGATATTTTTGTATATAATGGTGGATGATGGAGTGGGTTGAAGTGTATTATTAGAAACTTCTGGGTGAATTTATTAAGTTAAAAATATTAGGTTAAAGTGAATTATTATAAAACTTGTGGTGAAGTTGTTAAGTTGGAAAAGTTAGTGGTGATGTGGAATTAAGAGGGTATATGGCCAATTTTTTCAAACTTGTGTCTATTTGGATGTGAACTTTGCACTTCGAAAGAATGAAAGTGAAAGTGACTCACAATTGGAGTACGCTAGAGTATTGGGACGTTTAATGTATATAATGAACTGTACACGACTAGACATAGCATGTAAAATTAGTAAATTTAGTCGGTACAGGAGTAATCCCAACAAAACTCATTGGATGACAATGAAAAGAGTTTTGGGTATCTTAAATACACTCAAAACTATGCTTTAAATTACAATAAATATCCTGCGGTACTTGAAGGATATAATGATGCAAATTGGATCACAGAATAGAACAAAGTAAAATCCACAAGTGGATATGTATTTACTATCGATGGAGGAGCAGTTTCTTGGAAATCATCCAAACAGACTTGTATCGCTCGCTCTACAATAGAATCTGAATTTATCGCATTAGATAAAGCTGGTGAAGAAGCAGAATGGCTCCGTAATTTCTTGGAAGATATTCCATATTGGCCCAAGCCAGTGGCACCAGTATGTATACACTGTGATAGCCAAGCGGCAATAGGTAGGGTAGTGAGCATGATGTACAACGGTAAATCTCGTCACATACGACGGAGACATAATACCGTTAGGGAACTTCTCTCTAGTGGAATTATCACTATTGACTATGTAAAGTCAAAGGATAATGTGTCGGATCAACTTACAAAAGGCCTATCTAGAGAAGGAGTGCAAAGAACATCCAAGGAAATGGATTTAAAGCCTAGGACGAGTCAGCATGGCGGTAACTCTACCTAGCAGACTGGAGATCCCAAGAGTTAGGTTCAAGGAGATCAAACAAAGTTGTGTCTGACAGGTTCAACTTGTCAATTACCCAATCCATTCTCATGATGTAGACAATGTATAGTAAACTAGGATAAGACTTAAGGTGAAAAGTCTTTTAATGATTATATAAATTTGGCAGATTTGACCAAACAGTTTAATCTACAGGATTGAGCATTTAGAAATCACCTATGTGAGGGCGAAGTGGAAGCCGCTTCAAAGAGAATGTTAGTAAAGGCCTATTCTCTAAGCTCTCATGAAACCGAGACGTGTTTAGGGCTGAAAAGAACAAAACCGTGAGAATCATAAATGGTAAAAGGCTGGTTGTGTGACATGTGTTGTCTAGGTGTACATTAAAGCTCGACGGTTTAAAGATATCAAATCTACCGATTGACCGAGTGCATCCGATGCATGTTCACTACGGAAAATTCAAAGGAAAACCCACTTATCCAGATGCAATCGGTCTTTGCTTGATGATCACATACTTGTCTGTAAAAGTTTTACAAAAAATAGTCATTCCCCATTCATGTGGAGATTGTTGGGTTCATAGTAGATGAAAGAAGTGTGAATGAAAAAATGGAGAGTAAAAGAGTGGTGGAAAGGAGACACTAAAATGGAAAGTGTATTCCCAAATTGGCAAGTTTACTCTTTCTCCCTCATTGGTGGAAGAAGAAAACTTGAGGGTGTTTATATTGAGAAACACTAACTCCACATGGATAGTGAGGCAAGAACTAGATGATGTCTCACGCCATCATCGTCGTCGCTCACTCAACTTCGGATTTGGATTTGGATCTGGAAAATGATCGATCGATGAGATCTATCTTTTTGGACAAATTTTATTTAATAGAAATAAATAAATTCAATCTGAAAATAGTGTTTTGAAACTTCATTTATAAATACATGCTGGTTCACTGGTTTGAACGAACTGGTGCCACTGTTTCATGAACTAGTGTACATTTTTGAACTGATGTTGCTGCAGAAGGTTGCACTACTTCATGAACAGATGCTATAGAAAGTTGAAATTGTTCAACGAAAATGCACACTGATTCACGAAGTGACATACCTGTTCGGAACAGATGCACTGTTTAGGATAAACAGACATGCATTTTCAGGAAAAAGTCACACCTCTAAATTGAACCAATGCCACCTTTTCGAAGAGGCATGTTATAGCTATAAAAACCTGCTTTCTTCCACAGGTTTTTAGAATGAAATTTTCTGAGTTAAAAAAACATTCTTCTTGTCATCAAAATACTCTGTGTGATCATAAAAACCGTTGACTGCGTTCGTAGAATCCGACCATTTGAGGTACCGCTGTAGTTGGATTGTTGGCCATTTTATCCTAGGAGTAAAAATTCCACAACCTCGGGTACAGTGAGGGAAATTATTTCCTTAAGGAAACTTCGTGAATTCGGACGACTTGGCCTATTCAATTTTTGTTTCATCTTTATTTTCTGAAAAATAAATACACCTCTTGGAAAGGTCATTTTGATCTTGTGTTGAGGGTATTTGATACTTCATTATATTCTTGTTTATACTTGAACTAGAGTTGAAGTTGTTGTTGTAATATACAGATTCTGCATACCCGACTATATTGTGGAAAATAACACTTTTCACCCTCAACAGCAAGATAAGGTACTATCTCCCAACCATTTGACTCCTTTTTTCCTTCTTCATTGATATCTTGCTCTATTGGACAACTCAGATCATCATCTTTCGATTTATCACCATCTTTGGATTCCTCATTATCAAAATCACATCTTCTATAAGCAGATTTTTTAGAACTTGAGGATTTATGTATCCGGTACTTCTTGTCATTGGGGTCATCGCTATCCTCGTCGCTTGACGCTTTAGATTCTGACTCAGAAGATGAAGCTTCATACTCTGACTCAGAAGATGAAGCTTTAGATTTCGACTCGGAAGATGCGATTGGTAATAGCAAACTCCTCTGGCTTCTTAACTGTCCAACACATGTTTGAGGTCGATGAAACAACCTCATCTGCTACGTTCAACACCGGACTCTTAAACCCAATATAGCCCACGTTGGACCAAGATCCTGATCCAGTATTTACAGCTGATCCTGCAGCAGCCTCCCCAATTGCAACAACATCAGAATCATTCACCTCCTCCTCCGAGTTATCATCATCATCAGATATTTCCTTGATGAAAGGCTGTTTAAGGATATCATCATCCCTCTCCCATTGTCCACTCTTTTTTTGCCCTTTGTCCCTATTTCTTACCATACTTCCATCTTCCAATATTCGCATTATTGTCTTGTCACTTCCAAAATCTGTGCTTTCCTCCACCATTTTTCTTTTCCTCCCACGACTCACATCCTCTTTAATATTCACTGAACAAGTGGAAGACCCTGTAGGATTACCATTTTGACATGACCTATTCCTTTTCTCAATAAAATTCACACAAAATTTTAAAAATTGTTGTCTAGTCTTCCTCCTTGGAATAGAGGCATCTCCTGAATCCATCTTCCGGAGATAATCTCCTGAATCATAACACACAATTTTGTTGATCAAAATGCACAAGCAACAAGCACATTAGAAAGGAAAAAAAAGGGAGAAACTACCCCCAACAACAATTGCACCTATCAAAGCAACTATGGGCTTGTTTGGTCGGCTAACAAGTCATTTTTGATTAACTATCCCGGAATTAGTTATACCGGAATTGTTATTCCACCCTCAATGCGGGACAAAAATGTCACAAGAATCCCGGGATAAGTTATCAGGTGATTTTATCCCAATAAAACATGGGATAAACTCATCCTAAAATTAATCCGGGATCAGTTATCTCTTACCCCTCACACCAAGCGAGCCCTAGAAGGATTATATAACCCCCACCCCCTCCCACGCACCCACACACAACCAAAAAAACAAGAACCCTCAAAATGTACAAGCACTAGCAAATTAGAAATGGAAAACAACCACAACAATAACATATCCGATGTAATCGTAATCCCACAAAGTGGGGTCTGGGGAGGGCATAATGTACACAGGCCGTACTTTGAGGTAGAGAGACTATTTTTTATAGAACCTCACCTCAGAGCAAGAATAAACAGTCCAAAACAATATATACAGAGAACGAAACAACTGAAATAACTGAAATGAAAGTTATGTCAAAATAAACCCACAAACTAAAACTCCCCACGCACCCCACCCACCCAAAAAAGGAACCCCATAACAGAAAAGTAACATGCATATACATAACCACATTCTTCAGAATCACAAGAAAAATCACAGAATGAACAGTCACACACCTTTTCACAAACACTAAATCAAGAACCAATAATAACTTCCAATTCTAAAGCTTGAGATTAGTCGTGCAAGACATCTGTTTGGAGTCTATTTGGATTGACTAATAATGACTTATAGTCTAAAGCTTGATTTCTAATTTATGGTTTATTTTATTTATTTTTATTATTTTTAATTTAGGAATATGATTGTAGGGTAAGAAATCTTTTGAGTTGTATATAATACGAAATCACTAAAGAGTTATATCTTTTTTAAGGTATTTATTAAGGATAAGTAATGTATGCATGATTTTGATGGTTGATAATTTGATGAAGGGATCTGGTACTTGCAATGATATTTTTATGATCAACTGCACAGCTGTAAAATTGTACTATCTCTATATATTGGTGTTAACACTGCAGTAGAGCTGTAATGGTCCTTTCTCTGATTCAGTCATAGCATTGCACCTAGGGTTTGCATCTCTCTTATATAAGTAAATTTAACTGAAAGCAAAACGTAATTTGTGCAATGGTAAAATTAATATTTAACTCTGCAAAAATTATCTCTAGTTTCCAAAGCACAAGACTTCTTCAATAAGGGATCAGTTGTTGTCAACTATAGATGTTCGATTTTTTGTTGTTTGAGTCTTGTGTAAATTGTTCTTAATTGTAAACCTACTCCTCACTTGAGAAGCTTGTATAGGTGTCGTTGACTTACTCTTATTTATGTTTAAGGGTGTATCAACTAGAGTTAGTTAATTGTGTGTGCTAGAGTTAATTGGGTCTGCGTCAGCTAGAGTTAGTTGAGAGTTGTAGGCTATTATAGAGTTCTTGTAGTGAGTCTTGTAAGGGAGTTAGTTGTAGGCTATTATAGAGTTCTTGTAGTTATTGTGTGTGCTAGAGTTAAAATGGTATAATGTTGTCGTTGTATTAAATATAAATCCCAATAAGGTTTGATCGGATCTCCCAAAAAATATAAAGTAGAAATATACATATTCAGCATACATCCAAGTTAAAGTCTCAATTTCTCGGCATGATGGAATAATAATTTTAAAATTTGTTAATCTATTTTATCTAACTGTATAGGATTTTTTTATTTTATTTTTATGTTTAAATCAATTGATAAAAGTAACTAGAGTTAATCTACTATATTTAACTGTATAAGACAGTAATTTTTCGATGTTGAAATTAATTGATAAAAGTGACTAGAATTGTGTTTCTAAAGTGAAGATAATACAATTAGGTATATGTTTACTCAATTAAATGTTATACTGTAAAAAGGCACACCTAATATTTGAATCACTAAATGAAATTAAAGCTCGAAAAAATAAACAGAGAACATCAAAAGCAAAAACGGAGTATTTACATTCTATCACAAATTAAATACTAGTATTGGTCCTATAATCCTAGCTAATGAACTTAGCTATACATATTTTCTAAACCAATAACCATTTAAAGTATTCATAAAAGCTTAAATAAATATTCCCTTCGACTGCTCCTTCCTTAATCAAAGGTCTCGGGTTCGAGTCCTGGGTATGAAAAAAGGAAAAATTATCTAAAACAACACCTTAACTTTTTAATATTACTTAAAATCCCATCCCACTTAACTAATTACAAAAATCCCTTCTAAACCACTTTACACGCTATTTTTCTGATACATTACTATCCACCTCAATACACAACAAACAACTCCTAAAATTTCGCCTTAAATTACGATTTTCTTGACTTAGATTACTCCAAATCCCATTTTAATGCAAAACCATTTTCCATTTGGAGTAATGGTCTTCAATTGAGCAAATTACTTCAAAAATTTTGTGTATGATTTTTAAGTTTATTAGTTCTAAAATTGAAGCAAATTGTTTTTTAATTTTATGTTCTTTCACCCTTTTAACAAAATTAATGGAGTCGGGTATTGGTCTTATTCAATTGTTGCAACTCCTACTGAAGTTAATGTTGAGTTTGTGCTGGGTAACTTTGATTTTGAAGACAGTGATTGTAGTGGAAAAATAGATCTAAGTATCGAAACGATCTGACAATGTGAAGAAGTTACGTGATGCTGCTGAAAGTAAGGAGAAAAAGCCTGTTGTTGCTGTTTCAAAGAGAAAAAGAATGTTGTTTAATTTCAAAGAGAAAAAGAAATAGAAAAGAAGTTGCGAAAAGAAACTCACTATCAAAGATATGATTTTTATGTATTTGATAGATGAATTTCGCCCATATACATTATAATTATGTATGATAATGCAAAATGTAACAAACGATAATGTAAACGATGCATCCAATACATAGCTGTAATGTTACAGAGACATTGCATGCTTTATGATACATAGTAAAAGTTGTATGTGTTTTGGATTTTTTCACCTGATACATTCAATATACTGAATCTGATACATAGATCTAACTTAGTGAGATATTTCATTATTTCTGATACATACTAAAAGTTGTGTGTGTTTTGAGTAGTTTTACTCCTGATACATCCAATGTAATCATGTTATTTATGTTAAGAAATATATTATAAAAATAAATATATCTTTATTATTCTGTTACGTTATATTATATATGTTCAATATTTTTTAACGCATGGGATGAAATATGTTATAAAATTCATTCCACCATATCTATGAGGTTTGGTAATTCGTGCAATCATAAATTTGCTACCGATATTAAGAATTTTGTGGGCAAAAGTACTCAAAATTGTTTAAGCAGACATGCTTTGGTGTATTTCTTGATATGCCCAAATCAAATTTTTAAGGACAAATAATAAAACACTTGTTGATGCTTGAGCTTGTACAAGATAATCCAAATGAATTACATGTTTATGTAAAGGAAATATACTATAAAATTCAATTCTATAATACATTAAAATGTACCAGGTCTCAAATAAAATACACTACAATATTGTTTAAACAATGTTCAACTCTAGATCAACTAAAAACAAAGCAACAAATTAATCAGAATACGTGAAACATGCTATGTATCTTGAAATATAAATATCAATTCTCTTTCGAAAAGAAGTCACAGATGCATCTTTTGTGACCTGATACATTAAATATAAGCAGTAATGTATCATATTACAACACCAATATACCATCATTCGAGCTACATTACAAATTCGAAAACATTATTCTTGAACTCAACTTAAACCTTTACTTCATTGTCTTCCGAATCATCATTGGCGATGAATTTTCTTTAACAACATGTCTTACGTCGATTTTTTCTTGATTAATCAATACCAAATTTGATTGTGATTGTCGAAATCAACTAAAAAACGAAACACTTTCTCCAACAACAATTTTATTATTTCTATATTTTTCATATTGAAGTTTATTCATTCAAACACTGTAAAATCTCAATAGAATGAAGATGTTCATAACATATTCAAGATAAAGAAATCAGAAAAAGAAAACAAAGATGAGAGAATTTGTTTTCTGAAATTTTCATCGAAGGGGATTGTTTTTTGAAATTAATATCAAAAAAGAAATACTTTCTCCAACAATAATTTCATTACTTTTGTATTGTTCATATTGAAGTTTATTCATTCAAACACTGTAAAATCTCAACAGAATGGAGATGTTCATAACGTATTCAAAATAAAGAAATTAGAAGAAGAAAACAGAGATGAGAGAATTTGAAAGAATTTTCATCGAAGGTTATTTTTTTTGGTAATTCAAAATTTAATTATAAAGCTGACACTAATTTTTAGGATTCCAGAGGCATATCCTAATCAGAATTGCATTAATTGCGTTGTTATCTCCCTTTTTACCATTATTTTCCTTTTTTATAGTCAATTACTTGGGAAGTTATGTATTAGTCTGTTATGTATCATAGCTTTCATTTATGTATCTGGAAGGAATTTGGTGTAACATTATGTTTTAAAAACGGCACTTTCTATTTTTATGGGATTTCATTAAACAGGATAATGCTTAGTTACCGCTTATTGCATATTTAACCGCATTAAATATGTTAATTATGTATCATATCACAATGTATCATATAATCAAGTAATGTATCATATATGGGATTTTCAGTAATTTATAAACAAGTTGGGAGAGATAGTAATTATGCAGGAAACACTTGAGGTTTATGTTGTTTACACATGAAAAAAATCCTTGGTAGGGAGCGCTATTCCCCGAATGGGGCCCTGCCCGGTGCGAATCCGGATTAGTCGAGCTCCAATGCAGGTACCGGACACCGAATGAAAAATAAAAAAAAAAAATTCCCTTCGTTTCTATTTACGTCACTCTTTTAAGCTACACATTCCTTAAAAAACATTAATTAAAAGATAATTTGACTAAATTATGACTATTTATTACTTATTTTTATTTAATATTTTTTTATACTATATTAATATTTTTAGTAAGAACGACGATAACTAATTAGGGTAAGAAAACTTTTGAGTTGTATGTAATCATGAATTATTAAAGAGATATATTTTTTAAGGTATTTATTAAGGATAAGTGGTGTATGCATGATTTTGATGATTGATAATTTGATGAAGGGATTTGGTGCTTGCAATGACATCTTTACGATCAACTACACAGTTATAAAATTGTACTATCTCCATATATTAATGCCAGCACTGCAGCGGAGTTGTAATGGTCCTTTCTCTGATTCAGTCATAGCATTGCTCGGGTTTGCATCTCTCTTATATAAGTAAATTTAACAGAAAGCAAAATCTAATTTTTGCAATTGTAAAATTGATATTTAACCCTGCAAAAGTCATCTTTAGTTTCCAAAGCACAAGACTTCTTCAACAAGGGACCAGTTGTTGCCGACTATAGATGTTTAGGTTTTTTGTTGTTTGAGTCTTATGTAAATTGTTCTTAATTTTAAACCTATTCCTCACTTGAGAAGCTAGTATAGGTGTCGTTGACTTACTTTTATTTTTGTTTAAGGGTGTATCAACTAGAGTTAGTTAATCGTGTGTGCTAGAGTTAGTCGTGTCTGCATCAGCTAGAGTTAGTTGAGAGTTGTAGGCTATTATAGAGTTCTTGTTGTGAGTCTTGTAATGGAGTTATTTGGAGGGGGTGGGGTGGAATCAAGAGTTTAATCCTAAAATTAATGTAGTAGTAATCAAATAATGTTTTCATTTTAGTGAAGTTGTTGGTGAAATCCTGCCAGGTAGATCATGATTTTACTTTCTTGAATAAGAGATTTTCACTTAAATATCATGCGTACTTTATTATTTATTTGCTATTCTTGACTGTTGGTAGTCGTACTCAGTCAAAGGGCATGATCCTTTTACAGACAGTGGATTCATAATCAATAAGTTAGTAAAAATATTATTTAAAAAAAAAGTAGTAATTTTTTTAAAGAGTGTGTCCTAATTCACTTGATTTAAAACAAAGGAGTACTTTTTATTCTCATAATTATTACTTTATTTTAAATTTAAAAAGTCATGTGTTTATTTAACTAGTTATTTTATGGGATAATTACATAATTTAGTCAATATTGATTTCTAATTATCTTATTTAGCTTAGTTTCAATTAATTACAATTCATAACCTTCTCTTGTCTATTATTTTTTATAATTACAATTCATAGTCTCTCTCATGTATTTTTTCTTTTTCTCTATTTTCTTTTACTTTCTTTTTTTTCCTTTTTCGTTTTCTCGTTCTTTTCTTTTTTCAATTTTTTTATTTTGTATTTTTTTCTCCTTTTTTATTTTTTTCTCTATTTTCTATTACTCTTTTTTTTTCTTTTTCCAGTTTTTTTCTTCATTTTTTCTTTTCCTTTTTTGTTTTCTCTTTCTTCTTTCTTTTTCAATTTTTTCTTTTTCATTGTCTTTTTTTTATTTTATCTTTTTTTTTTCTTTTTCTTATTTTTCTTTTTATTTTTTTCTTTTACTTTTTTTTTCTATTTTCTATTACTCTCTTCTTCTTTTTTTGTAATTTTCTCACATTTTTTGTCCTTTTTTTTTAGTTTTTTTAATTTGTGCGAACTAGCAAATATAAATACAAGTGCGAATTATAAAATATAAATATAAAGGTGAATTATAACATACAAATATAAGTGGGAAGTATAAAATACAAATATAAATGCGAACTATAACATATAGATACAAGTGTGAACTATCATTTATATTTTTTAATTATTGAAAAGGAATGATTGATTTTCTTTGTACGAATATTTGTTTGTATTTATTTATACGAGTTGTATTTATTGATATAAATAAATACAATTTAAATTTTTATAAAAATACAATATGTATTTGTATTTTTAAAATTGTTGGTTTCATTTGTTTGTAATTGTATTTGTATCAAGTGACGTTTATTTATTTGCAAATACGAATAATAATTTTGACATACAAATACAAAACGGTATATTTGTATCAAATGATACATTGATATTTATATATTTTAGAATCAAGAAAATACAATTAATGCATTTACTTGTTTGTATACAAATACAAATGATAAATTGTACATAATCATGACTAAATACAATATGCAATCAACTTACAAATATAAATATCAAATAATTCTTAAAAAATAAAAGGACATCGACGAAAATAGAATACAATTACAAATATAATCTAAATATACAAATACAATAAAATAATAATACAAAGATAATCCAATATAATATACAGTCAATTATAAAATACAAATACAAAATAGTTCTTTAAAATACAAGTGCAAATTATATAAAATATAAATGATGGTGCGAACTAACAAATACAAATACAAGTGCGAACTATAAAATACAAATATAAACGCGAACTACAAAATACAAATACAAGCGCGAACTTTAAAATATAAATACAAATATAGTTGTATCAATGAATACAAAAATATAAATTATGGTGTGACTACAAATAGATATCAATGACTTGTGCTCAAGTAGTTATATATTTTAAAAATACAAAAAATATAAAATAGAACAAAAAAATGATAAAGAAAATAAGTACAAAAAAGAAAATAAAAAAAGAAGAAAAAAAAAGAAGAAAAAAAAAGAAAGAGAGATAGAAGAGAGAAAAAAATATACAAAAAAATAAAATAAAAAAAATAGTGGTTTGTATTCATATAAACATAAATACACTACATATTTAGTCTTGCCAAAAATACTACCATTTTTTTTCTTTTTATTTTTTTTTTATATTTCTTCTTTTTCGTGTTTTCCTCGTTTTTGCTTCTTCTTTTTTCTAATTTTTCCTTTTTTTTTTTTTTATATTTCTTCAATGGGTGCTTTTATATCTTTTATATCTATTTTCATATATTTTTTTATGTAATTATACCTATTCTACGTCGAGTTTAATGGATACCATCAACGTAGGTCCGCCCCTTTTGTGAGGTAATTAATACTTTTTCCTAATTTTTGGCTAAATTTTTATGTTAATATTTTAATTGATTTGCAGCTAATAAGATATGGAAAGCGAGGCTGAGATGGTTCAGATATTTGAAAAGGAAATGTGTGGATATCCTAATGTGGAGGTTTGTGAGATTGATTATGATGAGTTTAGAAGAGATAAAGATAGCCATTAAAAAAATAAAATAAATTTCTCTTATTTTCTTTATTTAAATAAAAAATACTTGCCACGGCAATTTACTTATGTATATACAAGAATAGCCAATTTGTGCCTACATATATCTCCCATTCACGAGGTTAACTGCTGACAACTTTCTCATTCAATTGCTTATGAATTTTTCTTACTTATATACTAATTTGTTTTTTTCTAAAATCCTTTCAAGATTGGGTGATTGTTTTCTTTGGTTATTGCATCTTGTGCCTTTGACTAGAGTTGTATTACCTAAACTTCAAGATATCTTTTCTTTTTTCAATAAAATTTATCCAAATTTATTAGAGAAGGACATTTTCTTTTTGTGTTAATGGGGAAGTACAATAACAATGAGACAGTGAATATGTCGTAAATAAAAATTGATTTCACACCACAAGACTTTAGAATATTTTATAGCAAAATAAGTTTTAGGTATTAGCTTCTTCAAATTTCTGAGAGTTTAGTGATATTCGATGCATTGATATAACTTTATTAAAGAATTCAGGTACAGTTAACATTTTTTTTATCGCACTTCACTTAACATAATGGATGCTAGACAAACGAATCATGTGGCAATAGAGTTGGAAACGTTGTCCGTAAGTATAAGCATTAGAAAAATAATGCATTGTGTACTGCTCAAAGGTTTTTCTTTTATAGTTTGATCAACCAAGTATTTTTATTTTTTTTTTGAAAAAATACATAAAAATAAATTTAAAAACTTAGCTACCTTTATTTTTTGAAAAATACTTTTAAAAATAATATGATTTTAGAAGTTTAGGGAAACAAACTATTATTTTTATTTTGTCTTAAATAAATGTCATAAATATTTACTTTAAACTTAGTTAAAATTTTACTTTAAAGAAATCTAACAATTAGTTTCACTTTCATTAAGCATACAATTTTTAACAATTTTGATCCATCTAAAATTATGAGTAATGAATATTTTTAAAACTTAAATAATAGGGAAAAAATCAATGTTTAAAATTTTAAATCAATTCAAATTCATTTTATTATAAATATAATTTTTGGTTGAAACACACCGTATAATTATAATGTATGTCATGATTTTCTTTTTTGGTGCCGGATCGAATGAAAATGCACTCATCATATTAATGAAAAATTGAATCATTAAATGCTTATGAATTAACAATTTTCACGATGATTTTATATATGTAAAATATAATGAGTCAATGGGTCCCTGAACCCGTATTGATACACAAGATTCAAGTTTAGCTTTAGAAATTAAGGGCGGCTTTAAAATTCATTTAAAAAAATAATTTTCCAATAAAAATTAACAATGCATTTTAAAATTAATTTGAAAAAGTAGTTCTCAATATGTTTACTACAATAATAAATAAAGCATGATGTCAGACATTCTCAAATGATGTCAGACAAACATAAACATAATATTGCATATATTATAGCTTCAATTGCAGTACTGTACATGTCGTTTTTTGTAAGCAATCATTTGTACTATCACGACATATACATGCAATACACGTATAGTAAACTAGTATTCTTTATATTTTGGGCTGATTATTAAAATGAAATCTATTAAAGACTCTTTAAGTGGATAATGATATTCTTAATTACACTTTAAAGTGGTATAATGTTGTCGTTGTATTATTAAATATAAATCCCAATAAAGTTTGATCGGATCTCCCCAAAAATATAAAGTAGAAATATACATATTTAGCATACACCAAATTAAAGTCTCAATGTCTAGGCATAATGGACTAATAATTTAAAATTTTGTTAATCTATTTTATCTAACTGTATAGGACAAATTTTTTTTTCTTTTTATGTTTAAATCAATTGATAAAAGTAACTAGAGTTAATCTGCTATATTTGACTGTATAAGACAGAAATTTTTCGATGTTGAAATCAATTGATAAAAGTGACTACAATTGTGTTTCTAACGTGAAGATAATACAATTAGGTATATGTTTAACTCAATTAAATGTCATAATGTAAAAAGGCATATCTAATAT
>NC_061111.1:13751303-13784546 GCF_002878395.1 Capsicum annuum
ATATACTAATTTATAAAACATATACACATGTATACGTTAAATATATATTCTTTTAGAATCTATAGAAAATATGTACACATATATACGTACCATTCAATATATGTACTATTTTAAATAAAATATATACTACAAGATATATAGTAATTTATATATACTACAATATATGCACACACTATATATATAGTTATATACTAATTTATAAAATATATACACATGTATACGTTAAATATATACTCTTTTAAAGTCTATAGAAAATATATACACATATATACGTACCATTCAATATATGTACTACTTTAAATAAAATATATACTACAAGATATATACTAATTTATATATACTACAATACACACACACTATATATAGTTATATACTAATTTATAAAACATATACACATGTATACCTTAAATATATACTACTTTAGAGTCTATATGCTATATATACACATATGTACTACTTTAAATAAAACATATACTACAAGATATATACTAATTTATATATACTACAATACATACATACACTATATATATAGTTATATACTAATTTATAAAACACATACACATGTATACCTTACATATATGTAATATTTACACAAATACACAACTTATGTTTTCAATATTACAAAAAATCTCAACTCTCTAAACGTATTACGAAAATTCCAACATATACACAAAATGCTATGTATATGTCGGCTATGTTATGTATTTTAATAGGGAGAGAGAGTAAAGTAATTAAAAAAGTGTGTGTGAGAGAGAGTGTAATTACTTCCAAAAGAGCTGATATTTATGTTATTTATACTAAATATATACTACTTTAGAGTCTATATTCTATATATACACATATATACGTACCATTCAATATATGTACTACTTTAAATAAAATATATACTTCAAGATATATACTACAATATATATACTAATTTATAAAATATGGACACATGTATGCCTTAAATATATACTACTTTAGAGTCTATACTCTATATATACACATATATACGTACCACTTAATATATGTACTATTTTAAATAATATGCTACTTAATATAATAAAATAATAATAATACTTGAGGTTTTGAACTTAAAAGAAATTTATTTTTCATTATGTGTATATATGGTTATATGGTTTTTATGTTTAATTGTCTATTACTTAGTGTAAAACTTGATAGTAAATTAGTAATATATTAAAATTAAGTATTTAATTTAAACTAGAAATTCAATTTAAAAGGAAAAAATTATAAAATAAGGAGTGAATGAAATATGAATGTTATATTTTATTGATTGCAAAATGATTCAAAATTTATAATGTACATGAATAAAAAATCTACAAGGTTTTCATCATGTTTTTCAACCCATCCATGTTAACATTAACGGGAACTGACATAGGATAGTCAAAATCAATGGGGGCAAAATTATGCATTGGACTTGATTCTGCTGAGTTCTCCCTTGAAGTCATAATTTCTTCAAGTTTCTGTTTGTCTTTCGGCTCCACCTCCATTCCTTGATTTCTTCATTCCGCTCTAATCCAATCTCTAAGACAGCTAGAACATTCATAGCATTGCTTCCCAATGAGTGTCGGTTGTCTTCAAACTGTTGTCGTCCCTGACTAAAAGCATTCTCCGATGCAACGGTTGACATTGGAACATTCAATATATCTCTAGCTAATTTTGAAAGCACAGGATATTGTGTTTCATTATTCTTCCACCAATCCAACACGTTGATCCGTCGTCTATGATCCTCTAGCGGCATTCGAAGATAATATTTAAGCTCTTCCCGCTAATTTATTGTGTAAGTTCCCGCCTCAACACTGTTCCAACAATTTAAATCATAAAAGTGATCAGGAAAACCACTTTGTGCCGGCCTTTTAGAAGATGATGGCTCCTCGGGAGAATGAGGAGCGACAGTTGGAGTAATATTTGTCGGTACAACTAAGTCAAGTAAATCAGCATAATGATTATATAATTTATCTATGTAAGCGTTTGCATCACCCATAGCCGTCCACAAATCTGATTGTTCTTGTTCTTCTTCATCAGAATCATTGTTAGTATTTATCTCTAAGTTAGAATAAATAAGACTATTAAAGTGGCACATAGTAGTATATTTCATACACGGATTTAGCATAGCACCAACCAAGTAAATAGGGAGAATCGAAAAAAATATTTTTAAAATTTAGCAAACATAGCACCAACAATTTCTTTGTAACCTTCTTTATTCTTATATTCTTTGAGCAAACCAGAAATATCGGCTATATATGCTAAAATATTACAAACAGTAGTATAATAGGCACAGAAAAAATTCAACTGTAGTTATATAAACTTTTTTCAAAAACTTAATAAGATCATCAATTACAGCCCAATCAGAATCATATAGCATACATTTAGCCGAATCAGCAAATGAACCACAATGTTGGTTAAAAGTTAGTGTAATAGGAACTCTATAAGTATGACAAGTTTTTAAAAAATCATATGTAGCTTTCCATCTAATATCACATTCTTCAGGCATCAATATTGGTGCAAGTTCATTTTGTTCACATTTAACTTTAAATTCTTTAATTCTTTTTCTTCGATTATTTCCTCGAATAAAACCAACAGCAAGCCAAATTTTTTCAATATAAAGCTAAAAAAATTCAAGAACATCTCTTACAATTAAATTATATATATAACAAGCACACTTAACATGAAATATTTTAGGTAACGGCGGAGAGAGCCTAACTTTTAACTTTGTAATAGTAGTCTTGTTGTTAGAAACATTATCAAAAGCAATACATAAGACTTTATTTTCAATACCATAAAATTCTGCAACTTTACCAATCGATTCAACAATAAATTCTCCAGTATATTTACGATCTTCATCATACAAAAAAGCTAAAATACGTTTTTGCATAACAAAATTACTATCTATCCAGTGACAATTAATGGTTAAATAATCATTTTTATTAACAGCACGACCAAGATCAGAAGTTAGAGTCATTCTACATTGAATATTTTCTAACAATGTAGATAAATAAAAAATATATTGTGAATGAAGTTTAAAAACATTGGCCCGACAAGTACTTCTAGGAATACCATTAAATATAAGATTATAAATTGCTTGAATATAATGAATAAAAGCACCCGAAGAAGGAAAACTGAAAGACAAACAACCCACAGTTACCATTTTTGTTATTTCTTCCCGGTCCCTCAATTTATTATACTTCTTAATTACCTAACCGGTTGTTGGGTCTATTCTAGTTTGTGTTGGCCCACCAACATCCTCACCACCTTTTGCAATAAATAACTCTCTTTCGTGATTATCACTTATATCTCTCATTAACGTACCCGTACCCCCTTGCTTGCCTCTTTTTTTATGCTTATATATTTGGTGATAAATATTGCATTGCACCTCAGTATCTGATAAACGTGTAAAAATTGCCATGCAATATTAGTTGTTTTACGAGCTCTTGGGTACGGGGAGGACGGGGAGAGCGATTAACCGATTCAGATCTAACATTAGCATTTCCTACTGCGAGTGTCTCACCAATATTGTCATCATCTTCATCTAAATCAATCGCATCTACTTTGTTTTCTTCTTCTATACCGTAATTTTTCTGAGCTTCTACATAATCCATATCGTGAGCACATACACCTACTTCTTCCTCAAGAGGTTGACTAAGCGGTAGCGGAGGCACACGGGTATATCTACTACTTGAAGTACCTCTACCGCCAGTAATTCGCTTTTTACTACCACTACCACTTTCGGGACAATTTTTTTTTACACTTTTAGTGGCGAGGTTTCTTAATTTATCCATAATATAAATCAAACTAAAAAAATTCAAAATACACAAATATAATAAAATTAAATATTCAACAATTAGTACACTAATTAAAAATTAAAAGTAAGAGATGGAACGACAATATCAAATTTTGAAAGTATTCGAAAGTTGCAACTTTAGAAACTTTCATTTGTACTTTGTAATCGCAAAATTAAAAAATTAAATTGAGCACTTTGGGAAATATAATTTTTTTTTGAATTTTGAGAATTGAGATTTGAGAGAGAATGAGATTTGAGAGAATGAAAATTGTGTGAAAAATGATTTGAAAGTGTAGGGTATTTATAGGAATTTTTTTGGGTTTAAAAAAATCTTTTAAATGAAAAAAACTTTTTTTTTTTAATTAAAAAGGGTTAAGTAGCCGTTTGGACCCAAAAATGGCCATATAGCCGTTGGGCCCAATGGCTACTTGCGGCCCAACGGTCAAAAATCAATTTTTTTTAAAAGAAATAAAATTTTTTTGGGCCGAGTCAGGCCAATTAACCGGCGGGCCTGAACCGACTTTGGTCCGAGCCGGGTTAATCGGTCCCAGTTTTAAAATTGGCCCAGCCCAATACCCGGTACCTTACAACCCGTGGGTTGACCGGACCGGGTCAAACTGGGTCGGATTGTTTAGGTGGGCCGGTTCAGGCCTGATCAAACTGGCCCTATTGACACCCTTATCTCAGATTTATCCAAGTAAGAATAATGGATCCCACTCTCATAAAAAGAAGCCAAAGTCTTAGATGCCCTATTTTTCTCTCTATTTCTTTCCTTTCTTACATTCTTTTTTGGGTATAGTTGCTTTGCAATATATACGTATTTTGATTTAAATATATTTTTGATTTATTTACTCTAACAAATTTATTACTTCTTTGTTTTAATATTTTCATTCATCGAAAGACCACATTACCAAACTCACCCTATGTGATAAAATAATATTTATGTGTATTAAGCTTTTAAGTTTGATAACTTTTATATAATAAGAAAATAAAAATTATTTTTGATAAACCCAAAGTTTATGAACCACTAATGAAATTTATCTTAAAATTTTTATTTTCAAATCTATCTTTCAATTTTAAATAAGCATTTTACCATGAAAGATAAAAAATATATTCACTTTATTTAAAAATTTTAAAGTTGAAAATAGAGTTGAATTGTATTTGGTCATAGAATTTGAAGTTGATATTAGAATTTAAATGTATTTTTTAAAAGCAAAATATAAAAAGTGAAAATAAATTTAAAAATAGAATTTTATAAAACTAAAGTTTTTTTATGAAAGTAAAAAATTAGTTTATTCTTAAAATAAAGCAATAAGTGCAATAAAAAATAGTGAAAACATCTTTTGAGATGTTTTTCAAATTTTCAAATACAACTTCAATTTGTATTTGATTTATTTATGACCAAATAAGTATTCCAAAATAAGTAAAAACGTATTCTGAAATATAGTGAATACTATTTATGGCCAAACGATTATAACCAACACAACTCCAACTTCAATTTTAAAATTTATAAATAAAGTAATTTTTTTATTTCATGACCAAATGTCCATTACTGTTTTTTGCTGTCCTTTGATCTTGTAATTGTGTTATTTTAATTTGTGTAATGAAATGATATGAGTAAATTTAAATTTTAAAAAATAAACTATCCTGTGTTAGTGGAGAGGTGAATTGAAAAAGGATATTGCAGAGCAGCCATACCAAAATAATGCACGATCCTACTCAATTAGCAATGACTCATCGCTTAGCAGAAATACATGACATCTAACCCCACCTCGGTCATAAATCTAGAAAACCCATGGAAGATCAATAAGGTAATCACACATTTTGAGCAGACCATCAGGAGACTATAGTGTTGCCGTTTGCGGATACCTTTTGCTTCATTTATGATACGAGATGTTTGACATGATTAAACTTGTAACTTCGGGGAACAAACAACATGTTGAGTTATGGAATGTTACTAAGAGAACAACCCTAAAATTGTGTGTCATTATCTGAACATAAACTCCTTCCACAATTTTTAGGGTGTTCTCTTCCGTAACATCCCATAACTCACTATGATATTTATTCCCCGACTTACATATTTGACCATGCCAAACATCCAATATCCAAAAACACAATTAAAAATGTCTGTGAACGGCAGCACTAGTTACCTCGCAGACTGCTCAAAATACACGACGACCTTCTTGATCTGCCAGGGGTTTCATAGATCTATGATTGGGGCAATACAGATATCCTGTATTTCTACAAAATAATGAGCTATTACCCATTGAGTGTGTCTGTCTTTACATGCTTCTTCTTCTGTTTTGGATGAGATGAAATTACACAGAAACTCTTCATAATAAAAATAATTATAAAAATGTATTTGATGAATTCTTACAATGTTGAGAGAAAGTGCCTAGAAATTTATAGGCATGTGTTTGCAGGGGCGGCTCAACCCTTTTGGAGAAAAGGCGGCCGCCTAAGGCCCCCGAAATTTGAGAAGCGTCATTTTTTTTAGTAATAATAAATTACATATTTTAAGAAATATATTAAAAACTATTTGTAGAAAAAAACTTTTTATATAAAAAAATTTAGGAGTTTGATATAGTAAAAAGTTCTTAATGCATTAACTATATTATTAATTAAAAAAGAATTATTAAATATGATTATATAATTTTAAAAATAGACTTTATGAAAATAATTATTTTTTCTTAAAAACATAAGGCCTCCATTTAATTTTTGCCTTAGGCCAAGGATTTGCTTGAGCCGCCCTTATATGTTTGGTATAAATTTGGAAGGAATATAAATTACTATCCTTATAAAGCTTGGTTTCAAATTTCTACTGTATAGGATTACATAATTAAGATCATATTTTTTCTTCTGTAAATTTGTATATTAAAATAAACATTATTAGGAATTAGTTAAATGTCTTTCCTAATCGTGATTGGTCATATTTTCATTTTCCTTGTAACGTTCTTTAATGTATCACATAAGCAAGTTGTTTAAATTATTTGCAAGTAATTATAATTTAAATGATTTTATAATTAACAATAATATTGATTTTAACATATTCATGCCTCACACGTGCAACATTTGATTATTTAACATTAAATAGTTTTATCTATTACGGAAACTTTAATGAATTTTTGTAAAAAGTTCAAATTACTTTTCAAAGATCCTTCACACTTTAATATATTAATATAAACCTAATATTATTACACACACACACATATTACCAACCAGAAGTTTCAAGTGGTTGATGGATCATTACTTTTGCGTTTGCCATATAGTACCTCTTTCCCTTACTGTTAGAGACTAAGAGAGACACATTAATTTGAACTATATATGTGGTATGACTATTTTCTACTTTTTTTTTTATATTTAAAATCTTTTCTTATTTATTAAAGTCAAATCTTTTACAAAATCATTGATTACATTCTTATTATATACTTAAAAATTTTAAAAATTTGATACTTCTTAAATTTTTTTTATTCTAACATTTTTTATTTATTTTTAGATTTTTCAAATCTTCATAAAATCAAATTTAGTTGATTTAGAATTCTTAAACTAATGGAAAAAGTATTAGTTGTTATTAATTCTGATGACTTCTAATAAGGAAAGGTTTTAGCATAAATATATATAATTAATTTTCAACTCTTAAATATTAAAAAAATAGTCAAAATTCGATTTTGTCTAAAATAAAAAAAAACTTTTAATGAAGGACAAAAAGTTTAAATAATATTTTTAAGATCCTTCATAATTTTATATATTATAGATATAGATATAGATATAGGTATAGATGGAAAATTTTAATATGTGAGATGTCCAAGTATAAATGAAAAAAGTTGTGTGAGGATCCTCTCAGATTTTGCCAAGTAACAATAATGGATCCCACTATCATAAAAAGAAGCAAAAGTCTTAAATGCCCTATTTTTCTCCCTATTTCTTTCCTTTCTTACATTCTTTTTTGGGTATAGTTGCTTGAGAAAATTGAAGGAAAGGTGTCTTTTAAGTCTTGAATAAAGGATTGGTGACATTGACCAACTTAACAGGTCAAATATCATTAGAAAACTTGATTAAGTTAATTGTGGAGTTGATTAATATTTTCAAAACTTTTTAATCTTTTCAATAATACAAATCAACCCACACCCCTCTTCAATCCAAATCAATTAGTCTCTCTCCTCTCTCTCTCGATAGCTTCTCTCAACTCTCTTCCAACCAACAGTTCTGCAAAATTCTCCCTTCAATCCCCGGCGACTTCAACCTTCGATGAAAAATAGTCGATTGAGTTTCCTTTCGACTTTCAACCGTCAATCGACGTGAAGACTTCTCTGGTGACAACAACTTTGAGTTCTTTGCCGTCCCATTTTTTTTTCACAGGTAAAAAATTATGAAGAAACAAAGGAATTTGAGTCAACTACTCTTCTAGTATTGAAATGTGGACTGAATAAAACCCTAATTTATGGCATTTTTTCTTCTTGTTGTCGTAATGTTGATTCAGATTTGTTGGTAATTTTTGTTCACAGTTGATGTTCTTAGTGTGTGTGTGTGTATGATGTGTTGGTGTTGCTGGGTTGATTTTTTGTTTGTCTTGGTAAAAATGGTATTACAACAAATGAAACATATGATGCAACAGATGAAGACATCTGATGCAACGGATGAAAACATCTAATGCAACAGAAGAAAACCTTTGATGCAATAGATTAAAATCTGATGCAACTATGAAAATTTGATGTAACAGATGAACAATTTAACAGATCATTCATCTGTTGCGACAGATGACTCTTTTGTTTGGAAGAAATCTAAACAATATTGATCCAACAGATAACTCATTTTACAACAGATGAGTGATATATTTCAATAGTTCAGTGATCTATTTTATTGTCTCCAGTGGTTTATTCATCCGTTGCAACAGGTCGGTTATATGTTACAACAGATAACATACCTGGTGGAACAAATATGTGATCTATTTTTACTGTTTATAATGGATTACTCATCCATTTCAACAGGTCAGTTATATGTTGCAATAGATAAACTACCTGGTGCAATAGATATGTGATCTATTTTTACTATTTTCAACGGATTACTCATCCATTTCAACAAGTTGGTTATACGTTGCAACAGATAAACTACCTGCTGCAATAGATTAGAGATCTATTTTTATTGTTTCCAATGGTTTACTCATCCGTTGCAACAGGTCGATTATATGTTGTAACAGATAACAAACCTGGTGCAATAGATTAGAGATGTGTTTTTTTTGTTTCCAACGGTTTACTCATCCATTGCAACAGGTTGGTTATACGTTGCAACAGATAACATACCTGATGTAACAGATGTGTGGTCTGTTGAAATTGTTATTTTATCGTTGTGCATGTTAGATTTACTGTTATCCCTTTTTAACGATGCATTAATAAATTATAATCTATTTTATATTCCTGTTAATTTAAGATAATATGGCACCCAAAAGAAAAGAAATTGAATCAAGTCCAAATAAAGAAACAAATGTAGCAGATCGGCTACATCGACCACTCTATGAGTTTGCTTTACAAACGTTATCTCAATCAGGAGCAGAAGATAATGAACATGGGGAGAAGGAATGTCTCAAAAGAGATGATCCAAATGCTAATAGCCCTTCCACCGAAGAGTTGGTAAAAACCTTTAGCATTGATCATTAATCTGTGAGAATGCAGTGTAATGGTGCCACAGATTTAATGGGTGACTTCGTGGTTAAGTCAACCATGGGAAAATCTTTTGACGCCTTCAGAAAAATACCCCGAGAATAAAAATTGGATGCTTATTTCAGGAAAAGCTGCTTTGGGCAATATCTTGATTTGCTGGAGGACAACTGTAATACCCCGTACTTTTTCCTAGCTTGAAATTATCCCAAGAATGTTAGAAGCTTTCTTTGAAAGATGAATCCATTTTTGTACACGTGGTATTTTAAAGATGTTTACTTCTTGTCACGTGGGAAATTGAATAAGCTTTTCATCGATACCAATTTCATCAAAATTCGACATCGAAAGAGAAAATTATGGTCGAAATACAAAAGGCAATAAAACCGCCCAAGTACAACGTGGAGGCCGATGGACCATCGGACTAGCGATGGACCGTCGTCCACAACCTTTGAAGCAAGGCAGTGAGACTAACTTCTACCCAGGAGTGACAGATCAGGCCGACGGACCGTCGGACAAGCGACAGACCGTCGCTCAGGCCGTCGCAAGGGAACCAGTGAACCCCTATTCTTCCCAGGTGCGATGGTTAGGACCGACGGACCGTCGACCCAGCCATGGACCGTCAGACCCACCTTCGTACATCCCGTTAAGTTATTTTTTAGTCATTTTAAAGTAGTTTTTTGGTCTTTTACCACCCGTTTTGACCCCTAATAATATCCGGCCAAAGCTCAAAAATTCATTATCCATCTACAACATTAAAATTAGGGTTCTCTCCCTAAGAGCAGTCCTCAAGAACAAAATCCAAATCTTTTTCAAGAACTAAGAGATTCCAATTCTTCAAGTTCAAGAACTTCAAAAAACTCAACCCATGTATGCATAGTGTTCATTCATGGACTCCTTTCGTCCATGAAGCCTAAGAATCTCTTTTCAAAGTTTAAGTGTATGGATTTCTTTATCAATTTCACGTTGGGTTTACTATTGTTCATGTTGAGAATGACCAATTAAATTCTAATCCGTGTTGGGTGATCAACTTTATATGGAATTGACTAGTATAGATGTAGATTCATGTGAACCTAGGATTAAACCCTTGGATGATGAAATTAGAATTGAACCATGATATATATTTGTTGTATAATGTTGTTTACATATACTAAGCCTACCACGTGTTTGACTAAATGCCTATGTGAAGGAAAAATGCCCAACTAGCATGATATTATGAAATCTCCATTTATGTACAAGCTTATGCATATCACATGTTTGATGAATTACCTCAATAAATTAATTATGGATTGTGATGTGAGTCATGTATTCAATAAAGTCATGCTTTATCAGTTTCTTTCCATCGATTCCTGGGGGTACTTGTATCCAACAATTTAGCTGTATGCCTAGAGCCAGTGTCATGTTTTCACAATATTCTTAGTCAATCCATGATCCATAGCACTCAGTCAGTCATGTGACTCAGGAAAAGCTCAGTTATTCAGTAACCTTAGTAATCTCACAAACTTAGTCAGTTATCAGATATCAGTAGTATTTCATCAGTTAACAAAATTCAGTAAACTCAGTCCATGTTCAGATCAGTTAATCATGTTCAATGTTTATTCATATGGGAGTAGGATTCAGCACCGAGTGAACCCAAGAATGAGAACTCACCTGCTAGTTGAGGGTGTGATTCTTAGAAACAATCCTTGCATTTTAGAACTACATAGCCAGCGTAGGTTGAGACATCATATCTACTAGTTGAGGGTATATGAGGTGGCTTAACCTGTTAGTTGAGGGTTTCCACCGTTCTCAATAGAGTAACCTACTAGTTAAGGGTCACTCACATGTTGGCCTTACTAGTGGCGCGGTATTGACACCCTTCCAATCAGGGCACAGATTGGACCCTAATTCAGCTATAATGCGTTATTTGGGGCATGTCGATTAGAAGACTACCTCCCACAGTTTTAGTTACAGAAATCAGTATTTTCAGATACAGTCATTAAGACTCAGTAATAGAACTCAGATAGTTCTACAGAATTCAGGACTGTCAGATACATTCAACTCAAAAAAGTACGAAACTCAGCTAGTTTCATTAGATTCAGGACTGTCAGATATAGTCACTCATGTTATCAGTTATATCAGCTATCAGAACTCGGTCATTTGTCATGTTAGTTATCAGTAAATTTATGTTATCACGATTTCAGATATAGTTACTATGTATGCATGCATGTATTCTCAAGCCAGTATTGTTCATGCATATGAACCCCATGCATTCAGCCTACCTCATATGCATACTAATACATTCAAAGTACTGACGCATTTGCGCTATGGTGTCTTATACCATAGGTTTAGAGACATGAGCTCCAGAGCATCAGTAGATTCCAGATATCCGCAGACAGAGTTAGCTGTGAGTCCTCATCCTTCGAGGACATAATCATTCTTTTATTATCTCATTAATTAATTTATTAGTTGGAGTTAGTTGGGGACATGTCCCATCAACTCCTTATCTAGAAAGTTCAGTCAGTTAGAGGTTTTTCAGACTATATGATGTTCAGTTAGTTATTTCAGTTGTTTTGGGTATTTTATACCCCATCTATATGTTATGATTTATCAGATTTTATATCTAAGTTTTAAAACTTATGGCCTTTCAGTTCATATTTCTGTATTACAAAGTATTTTATGCAGTATACAGGTGCAGATATCAGTCATGGGTTAACTTGTGGTCCTTCGGGGTCATGAGCACCGTGTAGCATTTCGGGTACCAGATTCGAGGCGTTACAACAACAATGCTTGTTTCCAAATAAAAAAGGTATACAATCTTCTCAAGCGTAGGTTTATGTATGAAAACAAAGACAAGATAGATGAGGTATGGATAAATTATTGTGGCATGCCTATTTGTTTTGGTTGGAAGGAGTTTGCCATAGTTACTGGACTAAAATATTATCCTCCTTCTCCTTCTTCTTTTCAAGTTATACCTACTTTGACCCCAAAAAAGCACCCTGCACACCCAAAAAAGGCAAAGACAAGTCGAGTGATCGTGATGACCTACTGTCGATTATTGCCCAAGGTTTAAAAATAAAAATTTGATAGAAGCGTTGAAAGGTAAAAGACTCTCAAAGAATCACAAGAAATCATTGTACTTGGTTTGGTTTGTACATAATATTCTTTAGGCGACAGACGTTAACAACAACATAAGCGTTGGTTTAATAAAACTCTCCGAGGGTCTTGAGGCATTTAATAGCTATCCTTGGGGTTATGAAAGCTTCAAAATAACTGTCCAATATTTGTTGACTCCATTAACGCCAAAGAGAGTCAACTTATATGGCTTTCCATGAGCCTTCATGGTAAATATTTATTTTATCATGATATGATTCATCATTATTTTATTCAATAATGCTTTTGATTTTTTGGTGTTATGTTATAGACTTAGGCATTTGAAGCCATTCCTTATTTGAGATAACAAGTGAACTACCAGGAAGAAGTTTTCTGTTCAAGAATCTTGAGATGGTTGTCGGCCAAAACCAATAAAAATGCAAAATTTCTTGATCTTTTCAACCCCCCAAAGGAAGCAGTAAGTCCAATTCTAATCAAGTTTTTATTTTAATTAATAATTATTTTAAATGATTTCATCATCATTCTAATAGATGTACCGATTTTTTTTAGATTTTCCATATGTGGCTTGTTTCGACCAACCGAGAGTTGAAGATGTCATTTTTTCTTACTTTATGGTCTGTGCAAACTTTACCGGACCCTAAGGTCATTGATGGAATAAAAATAGAATTGTTTGGAGCAACAATCATCACAAGAAAAATAATTTTGGAGGGTGGGCTTGTTGCTGTTAATGATGGTAGTCGTAGTGGTAGTGGTACTGCTGTTGGAGCTAATGATGCTCTTCTTACCATTTTTGAAATAACAAGCCATTATGATTATCATCATACTGGCTGTACATATTTTTCTCCAAATTTTGCCATATTTAGCGAATGTTCTGCATGCAAATGTCAAGACTGTAAGGCAAAACATGATGGAGTGATTAATGCTATTAATGCACTAACTGCTTCTGTAAAGGAAATGGCATCTAATAGGGGTGTCATTCCATCAAAGAGAATTTCATATTCATACACTCCACTAGAGATCAAGGCGGTTAAGAGAAGAGGAAAAGATACTTTCAAGGTATCATCAAGCATCGAAAAAAGCAAAATTGCAATGCCTCTATCTTTGTCTTGCGTCGATGTTCAGTGTGCAAGGGCCATAGGAGAGCAGCATGAGCCAAAGAAGGTGAATGTACATCACCTGTTCCAACAGATGATACATCTGCTGAGAATTATCAAATAGATATATACATCTGTTGTAACTGTTGTCTAACCTGTTGCATTAGATTCGTTATTTGTTGCAACAGATGAGTCTTATGTTGCAACAAATGGATCATGTGTTTGAAATTATCATACTTCTCTAATTTACCTGTTCGAATTCGTCCTAAAAGATGATCTATCTGTTGCAACATAAGGCCCACCTGTTGCAACAGATGGACAATCTTTTGTATATCTGTAATTAGCATTGACAATTCTGGCTTTCAGGTGGATGTCACAGTAAAAGCCACTGCTGAAGAGCATAATATCACAATTAATAATCCATCAACTGTTTCCAAAGAAGAAGAAAAAGTGGAGCCTGTCAGTTCGGGAGAACGAAAGAATTACCCTTTTGAAGGGTTCAATATCTTGGACGAGGCTCCAATAAAACTAAGACAGTTGATCAACGACTATTCAGAATGGATTACCGATGGGCTGTTAAAGCATCATCCCTGCAGGTATATAAATTAATTTTTAAAGATATTGATTTATACTATTCTTGTTGTAAGAACGCGACACTAACACATATAAATCATCATGTAGAAGAAAAAATGATGAACACTACAAAGTGAACGAATCGAGTCTTGGTTTTGATATGTTCAACTTTGTTGTTGCACATCCCGGAATGAAGAATTGGTTCTATTTGATGTCACAACCCCAAACTTGCTGGAATGATGAGGTTTAAATGCCATATACATATTACTATTAATTAATACTTTATTTAATTGCACCTGCATATTAATTTTTTCATCACGTAATTTGAAATGTTTGATAATATGTGCAGCACATCGATGTCATTTTTTACTATCTTCAAAATAAGGCCAAGTTGCAAACACAAGAACAATTTAGATACACGACAGGTAATTGTTTGTATAAAGTTTACATCAATAATGCCTACGATAGGTATTGTCAACAACAGCCAGAAGTTTCCCGAAATGAGGAATGCTTAATCAACATCATCAAAGGTTTTAGCATTTCAGCTGACTTACCTTGGCATTTGATCGACGAAGTGTACATCCCAATCAATTGTGGTGATGAATTACATTGGGTGTTGGCTGTCGTCGTTCTAAAAGAGAGGTGCATCCGAGTTTATGACTCGATGTCGTGAAGGAGACATTCCAGACCGTCGCCTGAGATACAAAAGCTGGACAAAATATTGCCTACTCACCTTGATATGAGTGGCTTTATAGATCAAAAGGTTCGTACTGATTGGTCGATGATTGAAGCATACCGGGATAAAATGGCTAATCCATTTGATGTACAATATGTTGAAGGAATTGCTCAACAAATCATTGGTAGCCTGTAAGTTTAAGTGTTATGATTTAGTTTCATTTCACAAATTTCACAACGCTTGCATGAACTGCAAAATATAGATTATCTGTTTTTTTATAACGCTGGGATTGCTGTCTTTTTGTTGCCGCCTACGCCGAGTATTTGAGCGATGGATTATAAGTACCAAATGATGGACTTGATGCTGGATTACTCTGCAAAAGATATGTTGCTCTTTTATAGAAATACAAAGAAACGAAAGCTCAGAAGTTGTACACAAGCGACATTAAAGATCCACGACGACCAAAGCCGAATTCCGTAGCACCGGATGAAGAACAACTTGTCTATATTGATTAGATCTTTATAGCTTGAGTCCGTCAATGTAATAACCTATCTTCCTTGGTTTATTTTGTTGATTTATTTGTAGATTAGATCGTTTGTACCCATAATAATTTTTGTTTACATTTTATTTATTTGTTGAGTTATTTTATGTAATTTTCGAAAGCTTCAATTTATTTTATGATGTCTATGAATATAATTTAATCCTTAGTTTTGAACTTGTTAATTGAAATAGAGTACTAGATTCAAATATCGCAACAGATAATAAATCTGCTGCAACATATGACATATTTTATCAAACAGATTTAGACATATGTTGCAACATGAGATGCAACACGTAGGTCATCTGTTGGAAATTATATAATAGGTTTTCCTGCTTTTATGATTTGCTCCAATAGATTACCGATCAGTTGTAACAAATAGATTATATGTTGCGACAAATCGTATATCTGTTGCGATAGACAAACTGGGAACATCTTCATAACGTAACAGATGACCAACCTATTCCAAAAAATAATCAATCTATCATAATAGGTACTATATCTATTACGATAGATGTAAAATCTATTGCATTATAAAAATTTAACTTGGCTAGACATAAAAATTATTGCCACTACATGTAAAGTGAAATGGCTTGAAATGAAAATTTGTTATCGTGTTTGTCTCTGTTTTTGTACATATTCTTCTTTATACACGGGCTCCAACCATTTAATTAGTACCCCATATTCCCAGACCCATTGCATCTTTTCCATAACAGCGTCGCACATACCGGTCATTTGTGCTAGTCAGCAAACACTCGATGTATGCAAGTGAGTACGGCCTGCATGCTGTACCGATTGTATTTTTTGGGAGATGGATGTTCTTATTTAGACCTTCAAAATCCCATGATTCCTTCGTCAAGACTTCAGTTGGCAAATGATCCATCAACTTACTCTGCGTCAACAACATGGGCAACAACTTCAAGAGTGGCTGCATGTGGGTTAAAAATATCTTCTCGGTGAAGACAAGTAAGTTGCAATCATAAATCTTAATTTTTCCCTCGTATAATAGTATCTCAACAGCGAGAAAATATGTGACATCCACATTCATGACTGCAAGGATTCTCTTTGCCTTGGTCCAGCTCTTGCCATGTGGACATGGCCTCTTCCCTCTAACATATTTAATCATTTTTTCATCCCATTGGAACATATAAACTAACTCATCAAATCTTGGTACATCGGAATCAGCTAGCTCATGGAGATTAGCGTACCTATCCTTGAAATTATTGTAGAATTTGAGGTCCATTATCCTATCGGCAGTATCATAAGCATCCGGGTACGCTAATTGCCTGCCCCTCATGAGGCAGAGAATTTCATCAACATACTATGGTATAAGAAGATAATTTTTAAATAGGTTAGTAATTGTAAAGGATAAAAACATAGTGGAAAGAATCCGACGCGGAGGGTTCTCTGAATCAGTTCACAGATTACCCAACCAACGCAACTTATGCAATAGATGTGTATTATGTTGCAATAGAATACCAAGCTGTTGCAACCGATTACACATCTGCTATGTTGATTCTTCTTCATGGAGTAGATTGGAAGGCTAGGTTAGAAAAAGTAAACCTACATTGTCCTTGTACCACATACGCATATTTGTCATATTCGTGAAGTCTTTGGTGGTAAATGAATGCATGGTGTATTCTTTTTGAATCTTCGTCTTCGTAAATTCTTCCAGTTCCTTCTTTTTCTCCTTGCCAAGCACCGCAAATATGTCCACCTTCTTCGACGGCCCCTGAACTTCAACATCTCTTGGAGCGAGAGGAGTTGCATATTTTTGCAGATTTTAGAACGGAGAGAATTTTTCTAATTTTTCTTCTCTTCCTCCTAACCTCCACTATAGGAGTGGATGGCTCCCACACCTCGTTGGATGGTATGACACCCCTTCTGGATTTCAACTCTTCAAAAGTTTCAGCAATAACTTCTAGCTTTTCAAGGAGTTTATCCTCTCTGTCCTTGCACACTTTACATTTGTAATGAGAATATAAGGGTGAGGAGGGGTGAGAGGGACCACTGTAAGGGTGGGAGGTACCGGTGTAGGGGTGAGAGAGAGGACCTGTGCAAGGGGTGTTTTCAAAAGTATTTATTTTTGGCTGAGCACCAACATGCTCATAATCACGACTGGCAGCAGCAGCAGCATCAGGATGATTGCCACCATCACAAATAACTCCACCAGCAACACCCCCAGAAGAAGCACCCGAATCTGTTGTAGTTTGAGGTTGGTCGTGAAGAGCTTCAACATTAGGCTGACCTTGCCTAACTGTTCTTCTTATGGATGTTGATCTAGCCAATTCCTTCTTTATTAACTCTATCATTGGGTCTTCTTTTGTATCAACAATTCCCAGAGTAAGAAAAGAAGTCATCCACAGCTCATCAAAGATAGGCATGATCCAAGAATGCACAACCTATAAAAAAATATAGGAGGCATTTAAATCATAAATAATAATTTATAGTCAGTTGGGTTACATGGGGCTCGGGTTATATGGATATTAACACAACTAACTTATGCAACAGACGATCTAGCTACCTCAACAGCTGATCTGTATGACGGAATAGATTGATAATGTGTTGCATAGATTACCCATCTGTTGCATAATTTGCATAGATGGGTAATCTGTTGAGTAGGGTTCAGAGAACCAGAGCAACAAATGGTTAATCTGTTGTGAAATATGGATCATCTATCGCAACAAATTAACCATCTGTTGCACCGGTTGTAGTTGACAGGAAATCTGTTGCAACAGATGACCCATCTATTGCAATAGATGGAACATCTATTTCAATATCTTTCTTTGAGGCAAATTATTTTAGTTGCACGAAGACGTACTGTATCATCTGGAGGGTTAAGGAGATCATCCTCCTTAATATATTTTTCATTGCTCTTTGTTGCAGCCAACCACCTAAGGATCCTTGAATGAGAAACCTTATTCGGGTAATGCTTGAACTGCTTTCGGAAGGGAGGAATGGCTTCACATGCCCAAGCCTAAAAAATATAAATAGGAGGTAAGCAAAAAAAAAGTCATAATAACTATATTCAATATAAATTAATGAATGAGTAAAAATAGTGATCAATTTTACCAAGAAAGCACAAGGAAAGCCGTATAACGTGGTCTTCTTTGACTTTACCTTTTTCAGTAAGTATTCGACAGTCAAGTAGTAGCTGTCATAGCCCTAGGGATAATTGTTGAATTTCCCCAAATCATCAGCAAGCGCCAACAAATCAAATTCTACGACTTTTCTGATGTCTATTGCCAAAAAAACGGAATGGACAAACCAAACTAAGCATAATTTCTCCCTATAGTACTTTGTTATGTTTTTATTCTCGAGATCCGCCATCAAATCCTCCACTCTGTAGCTAGGTCCAACAATGCTCAACAACCCATCTTTTTTCACCTTCCATTTGTTGGACCCTTTGCGGGTGTTTCCTTGATGAGAGGTTCTTCTGGACGATCGCATCTCGAGCCCGTCACTATGGCAAACTCTTTCAATCCAAAATAAATCGGCATGCAAAAGTAGTTGATCCAGACTTAATCCATCTTTTTTCCGTCCTCTTTCGAACCTTCATCATCCCCTGCAAACTTGATCCTGTGCTTGAGAAGGTTATATACCGTGATCATTGGAAACGAAGAGGGCGGGCTTTATACAGCTCAAGAAAGTATGAAAAACAGCTCTTCTTAAAAAGTCCATCTATGTTTTCCTTCTTCATAATACTCCTAAGTTCATTAAAAGGTTTCCCCAACTGACATTTAAGTACAACATCACGAAATACTGCATTAGGGCTATTCATCGGCATCACAACTCGAAACCCATCGATACTAATAGTTTTGACAAAATCATGCTGGGATTTCGATATTATTTCATGCCCCATTGGTGAGAAGGAGTTATCACTTTCCTCAGCTTCATTTTTCCCTAACTGAGATTGTTCTGGAAGTTCATCCGAATCAGTCTGTACTCTAGCCTTTTTTGTTGGGTGGTCAGAAGTTGATCCACTTTCAGTTTTTTTTCTTTTGGGAGACATCTTTTAACTACAAACAATAGAAAAACAAAAAATACATTGCATTTGATGTCTGCATAATTTTCTTAAAAAAGGTAAGACAAATTTCAATAAATTATTCTATGCCACATTACAAAAAAGATACTCCAACGGATAACCCATCAGTTGGAATAGATGGAAAATCTGTTTGAAGACCTATTTAATATCTCCCAAGAGATATTCCACTTGTTGCAATAGATGGACAAATTTTAATAAATTATTCTACACCACATTACAAAAAAATATTCCAACGGATGACCCATCAGTTGGAATAGATGGGAAATCTGTTTGAAGACCTATTTAATATCTCTCAACAGATCTTCCACTTGTTGCAACAGATAGACCACCACCACCACAACCAATGCCACCCAGACCACCACCAATGCCACCAATACCAACACCAAGACCATCGACACCACCACTTAAAAACACAAATACCGACACCACCAATAATAGCCAACAACAATATCATAAACACTATCCAACAATACCACGATAGTCAACAAAACATTGAGAGAAAAACTAGGGTTTTCTCGGGTGCTTCCTACTTTTTTAGCATCAAAACTCAAAATTGTTAATCCATTCTCAAAGATAATACAACTAAAATTCTTCTTTTTCATCATTAACTAAAAAACCCTTTTTTTTAGAATAAAGAACAAATGTAGAACTCTTCTCAAACTCTATTACCTACAAAGACAGAGAAAACAACGGATACAAGCGGGAATAAAGTCGAAAATAACAACTATATGTGGTCGTAAATGGGAAGAAAATTGACCTATTTTGAAGGGTTGAGCAATATATTGAGTAGTTGTTGTTTGTATTGTTGAGAGAGAGAGAGAGAGAGAATAGCGAGAACTTCAGATTTGAAATAAAAAGTTTTTCGGGCAAATGGATGATTTGTAATTTTGGAAAAGAATGATAAGTTTTAAAATTGTTAATTTGGTCCGAATTGATCTTAATTAGTTTTAAAAAATTTCAAAGATATAGTTTTTAAAATATTAAGTTGATGAGAACTTATTTTAACTCTGAGTGATCGACCAACGACTCCGGTTGGGATGAACGCAATACCAACACCATGCAATTGCAAAGACGCAATTGGATTTGTAGTTAACCTTGTGAGCTCATTATTTCATCCCTAGTTCCACCTAAATCAATTTAGGTACTATCACTATCTTATCATTGAGTTGATGAGAACTCATTTCAACTCAGAGTGATCGATCGATGACTCGAGTTGGGATAAATGCAATACCAACACCATGCAATTGTAAAGACTCAGTTGGATTTGTAGTTGACCCTGTGAGCTCATTCATTTATCCCCAGTTCCACCTAAATCAATTTAGGTACTATCACTATCTTAACATTGAGTTAAGAAGAACTCATTTCAACTCAGAGTGATCGATCGATGACTCGGGTCGGGATGAACGCAATACCAATACCATGCAATTGCAAAGACTCAATTGAATTAGTGGTTGACCCTGTGAGATCATTCATTCATCCCTAGTTCTACATAAATCAATTTAGGTACTATCACCATCGTAACATTGAGTTGATGAGAACTCATTTCAACTCAGAGTGATCAATGGACGACTCGAGTCAGGATGAACGCAATACCAACACCATGCAATGGCAAAGACTCAATTGAATTTATAGTTGACTCTGTGAGCTCATCCATTCATCCCTAGTTCCATCTAAATCAATTTAGGTACTATCATCATCTTATTATTGAGTTGATGAGAACTCATTTCAACTTAGAGTGATCAATCATTGACTCGGGTCGAGATGAATGCAATACCAACACCATGCAATTACAAAGACTCAGTTGGATTTGTAGTTGACCATGTGATCTCATTCATTCATCCCTAGTTCCACCTAAATTTATTACAATGAAATCTGTTGCAACAAACGACTAAGTTGTTGGAAATTTTCAAACAGATATTTATATTTGTTGCAATAGATGACATATCTGATTTAGTTATCAAATAGACATTTGCATCTATTGTGACAGATGATTGAGCTGCTGAAAATTTTCAAACAACTATTTATATCTGTTGTAACAGATGACATATCTGATTTAATTAATTATCAAATGGATATTTTCATCTGTTGTCACAAATGACTGAGCTGTTGAAATTTTTAAACAGATATTTATATCTGTTATAACAGATGACTGAGCTGTTCGGATTTCTAAACAGATATTTATATCTGTTGCAACAAATGAAATATCTGTTTGAAAATCTTTTTTTTCTTTTAATTTTAAAGCAAGCTTATGTCCGAGTAGATCAAGTAGTACTTACTACTAAAGGCGGTAAAAAATATTTCTTGGATAACTCAAAAGTGAGTTCATTGAGCAGTCTTATCTTGTCTTTTCAATGTCACTAGTCTTCCTTGTGCCCCTCAAATTATTAATGAAATTAATGAATATTAATTAATGAATATTGTAAACCCCCACGTCTACGTACACAATACATCTATAGAAATTATCCCATCTTTCCTCCTTCAGTCGCAGCGCTAAATTTATTTTATTCAACTCTCATCTTTTTCTTTCTCTCCTCTTTAGGGTTATCACAACCTTTTTTCTCTCTTATCTCTCCTCTTCTCATAAAGATCCTTTCGGATCTAAACCGATCCATATCTTTCCTCGACTGAAATTGTTGTTTTGATTCCCTTTTTGGCATTAAGGTATGGTTCATTATTGCTATTTCATTCTTGTCTTTTTTTTTGCAAGTTATTTACATCTATTTTTTAAATTTAATTACTATTTACCCATATCATACTTATTTAAAAAATTTGAAGGAACTTTTAAGTATTGAATAAACGAACCGACAATTTTTATTACAATATGCAAAAAAAGTCATCTGTTGAAAGAAGTTTAAAAGCGTTGTTGGCAGTATTATTTTTTTGTATGTATTTTGTTTGTTTCTTTATTGTTGATGTTGTTATTGATGTTGTTGGTGGTTGGCATTGTTGGAACTTGTGGTGTGTTGTTGTTGATAGTGTTGGAACAAAGGATGTTGCTTCTTTGTTGTTGATGTTTTTTATTTGTAGTTTATGTTGTTGTTGATGTTGCAACAGATGGAGAAACCGTTGGAACAAATCAAACCACCAGCAAGGCTGGTTTTAAGTATTCCAACAGACTCAACATCTGTTGCAATAGACTCCACATTTGATGCAACAAACTCTACATCTGTTGCAACTAGGGGTGTACAAACCGAACTGTTAAGTCAAACCGAACCGATGAATCAAACCAAATCGACAAAAAAAATCGACTTATGGTTTGGTTTGATTGGTTTGCTATTGGCAAAAAAAACCGATCATTCTTGGTTTGGTTTGGTATTAGAAAAAATAAAATCAAACCGAACCCAAACCGAACCGACGTAATACATATATAATTTTAATTTTTTATACATAAAAAAATATTACTTATAATACACTTTCTAATTACTTTTATTATTTTTTAATTCAGAAAATAGATATTTATTCTTGGACCTTTAATTATAGTATTTTTTCATTAATAATAAATTAATACAAAGCTCAATATCTATATCTACATTTATATCTATAATATATTAAAAGTATGAAGGGCCTTAGAAATGTTGTTTGAACTTTTTGTCCTCCATTAAAAATTTTCGCTCTAGACTAAATTGTCTTTTCACTATTTTTTTCTGATTTTTAAAAGTTAATAATTAATTAATATATATTTATGGTAAAACATTTTTTTATTATAAGTCGTCAGAATTAATGACAACTAATACTTTTTTCACTAGTTTAAGAATTATAAAACAACTAAATTTGAGTTTAATAAGATTTGAAAAATCTAGAAACAAATATAAAAGCCTTGGAATAAGAAAATTTTAATAAGTATTAAATTTTAAAAAGTTTTAAATACATAATAAGAAATGTCTTTTTATTATTTTATCAAATTCTTATTTAACTATTTTTACTAAAAAACACGTCTCACCTCAAAAAGGGAAAAAAATAAGTAGTGTCAGATTGTAGTTAGCATACGACCTAATTTCTTTCTTTTAAGTATGATTTTTGATTTAATTAGGAGTCCTTAATTTTCTTTTCTTTTAAGTTTCGTTTGTCTTGATTTTCTATAATAATTAGTTTTTTATGAAAAAAGTTTCTCAAATTAGATTAGATTTCTTTCATGTTTCGTCAACTCTTTCTTAAAAGGAAAAAAATCGAACATCTATATGTTGAGCATTCCCTTTTTCCAATAAATAATAGAATACCATTCACAATTTAATTGTTAAAGAGTATGTTCAAGAGAAGACTAGCTTTATGTTTTTTAATATTAGTTTTTAATTTGTAGGTCAACAATATTAAATATTATGCATCTTTTATTAACATTTTTTATCGTTTAATTTACTGTAATTTCAATTGTTGGCTTTCGCATGATGTGCAGGTAAAGAAAATTTATGTGAGTGTGTGGTTGAGACTTCGTGCCGATTACGAAAGGATTTAAAGGTGTTTTTTTTTTTAAAAGAATTATTTCTCATTCATATTAGCACGATTTATGTTGTTAAGGCGTTGATTAGAAATACACGTTTTGCTCTTTGATTCAATTTTATCAAATTTCAATTCAATTCTTTAATTTACAATTTTAAAAGGTAGACATCGAACACTGAATCGAACTATTTCAGTTTGGTTTGTTTTCTTTCAACTTCGTTTTTATTTGATTCGGTATTCAGAAATATTTGAACTTTTTGTCCTCCATTAAAAGTTTCTGCTTTAGACAGTTATTTCTTCAATATTTAAGAATTGAAAATTTATTAAATATTTTAATAAAATATATGTTATATTTGCGCTATTTCATTAAAGTGTGAAGGATATTTGAGAAGTGATTTAAATTTTTTGCTCTTCATTAAAATTTTTTGCAATAGATAAAATTATTTAATTTTAAATAATCAAATTTTACACGTGCGAGACACGTGGGGTTTAACTAGTTAATATAAAAAAACTAAAACTCTTTAATTGCTTCACTTTTTACATTTCACTTTCCAAGTTTTCAGAGAGTTCTCATTATTTTCTCATCTTACTTTTCTCATTTGTCAAGTTGTGATTTAGGTTTGTTTCTCTTCTTTCTCTTTTTATGGAACTATGTTATAATTAATTACTTTATGGAGTTAAGTTTTTAATAAGTTGTCTAATTTTTCATTTTTTGTGTGCTCACATTTTATGTGAAGGAACTTTCAGACAAGCTATTGTGACTAGTGACTTAGAAATTGAACTATTTAGGTATCCACATAATATTATTTTGAGAAATACTAGTTTAGACGTCTTAGTAATTTGCCAACTTAATTTTTATTGAAACTACTCTACGATTATTTTTTTTTATCTTTTTAGTGAAAACATTTAATTTTTTTCTTCAATCACATTATAATTGTAAAAAAAATGAGAAAATTGAAAAACCAAAAAAATCAAAAAAAATCCGACTAAAATCGAAATAAAAAAACGACTGCATATTGGTTTGATTTGGTTTATAGATTTAGAAAACCGACATTATTGGTTTGGTTATATTTTAATAAAAAACCGAACCAACCCGACCTATGTACATCCCTAGTTGCAACATATGAATAATGTTCTTTCTGTGACATTAATTTTTTTCCTTTTCCTTGTAGATATAAGGAGCTGAAAGTTGATCAACTTTTGCCTGACCATCACAAGAGGCTGCAGTAAAGATGGATTCAAAGGAATAAACTGCATGCAGATGAAACCACTTCATATGTGAGAGGTATGTATTACTGATAATGTTATCGTGAAAACACACATAGAGTACACTGATTTTGTGAATGTTGTTCTTACCGATTAGCAATAGATCATTCAAACAAGATATCTTTAATTTTACAGTTGAGTTTGGTAGGTCCAAACTGATAAGGCTGAGGGACCATGAATATGGTTTTGATACCTTGTTAAGATTTAATGTCGGGTGTTGCTCATGTTTATTTGTCAAGCATTGTGAAGGGATATAGTTTTGGTGTCATTGTAAAGAGATTCAATAGCGATTGGAATAACTTTTAGGGTGCATTGGACTTCTAAAAGGCCTTTGAAGCCTAGCACTGCATCTAACAATAACGAAAAATCAATATAGTTATTGCCCTAGCCCAAATTTATATGGTTGGATTTCTCGGGGTGATGATTATACGCCAGAAGTTGCGGTAGGAGAATGCCCTCGAGGGAAAATGGGTGGTTGATGAAAGACTATATCATCTGAGAGATAATTGATGAGGATACATTGGGTAGAAAGTAACTTCTAGTGAATCTGGCCGATGAAATTATCTTAAAACATGAGAAATTTGTATCAAGTGCAAATATGAAAGTGTATCCGGTAATGAAAAATCCGTATGTTGTTTCTCTCAAAGAAAAATAGTGCAGATGGACACTTTGCTAAGGAGCTGCGACTAGGTAGCATGGTCGGGATTATCACCTAGATAAAAAATAGCAGAAGAGCAAGAAAGCCGACTTAAGGGAATCAAGGGTTGAAATGTTGTACAGTAAGTCTAGAAAACTTGCGAAATGTTGTACAGTAAGTCTAGAAAACTTGCGCCAACAACAACTGCAGTTAAAGTAAGGAAGCTAAGCGAAGACGACAATTTTTGAATTTTAAATTGCATCCCATGCCTTCTTGTTTGTGGTTCCGATTAGGTCCACTGTTGTTGACCTAATCGGAACCACAAACGAGATTGAAAGTCAAATTGAATATCATTACTTTCTTAGCAATATGGTTTTAATTAATTGTGTTTTCTTGCCTTAGCATGCTTTCAACATTCCTTAGAGAAGATCAGATGCTTGTTGTAGTATGTGAATCCCGATAATTTTCAAGCTTGCCTCCAACTTGCTGATTTTGCATTCAAGCTGGTCGTTGTCGTTTTTGAAATTGGTATAGAGTTCCTGATCTCTTATGATCTCGACCAGGAACACTACCTTCAAAGTTACAGCATTAAAGAAGGCCTTCAGAACACTTTCTTCATAAACCTTAAAGGATACATGGAGGGTCGTTGTGTTTGTTTTAGGTCAAAATATGTTGATGCACAGTCAAGATGTGGTCCCAATAGTTGAACAACTCACTTTTATCGAGCGTTTCTCAATGCAGCTTGGTCAACCAACCTTCAAGGGTTTTGATAAATTAATAAGCAAGGAGTTACATAACGTTTTTTCTAAACCATCTCTACAAAATCTATCAAATTTTACGTAACTTCAGGCTCATACCCTATAAAAAAACTTTGCCCGAGTTGGTGGAAAAATCAAACGAGCTTAATCTCTCATCCTTTCTGCTTATCGCCCTTCTCCAATTATAGATGTCAAGATATCCGCCAAGCAAAAGTCTACACCATCACTAGAAATGCGTGCCAGGGCACAAGTTTTCTGAAGGCATCAACAGTAATCCCTCAATATCGATAATGAAGCATTACTGTTGATGCCTTTTGAAAACTTGCATCCTAGCATGCATTTCTGGCGACAGTGTAGAATTTTGCATGGCGGATATCTTGACATCTATAATTGGAGAACAACGATCAGCAGAAAGGCTGAGAGATTGAGCTCATTTGATTTTTCCACCAACTCGGGTAAAGTTTTTTGATAGGGTAACCATCTTTTCCAACAACCTTTCCATATAAATTTGGGTCAGGGAAATTTCTATTGGTTTTCCATTCTTATTTGATGTGGTGCGAGGTTTCGAAGGCCTTCTCGAAGGCCAATACACACTTAAAGTTAAGTCTAATCGCTATTGGATCTCTGCAATGACACCAAATATTGATCCCTTCTCAAAACTTGACACATATAAACACGAGAAACAACCGTCAGTAATTCATAACAGGGTGTCTGCACCATCAAACTTAACTGTACAATGCAGGATCTTGTTTGAGTGATCAGTGCCTAATCGATTAAAAACTGCATTCACAAAAACATTATACTTTGTGTGTATTGTCCCAGTGACCTTATCAGTAATACATACTTAACTCCCACACATATGATAGTGGATCCATCTGCACGCACCTTATTCTTCCTAACCCATCTATGGCTTAAATTGAATAAATAGATGACTAGCTAGTTGCAACAGATGCCACATCTGTTTATATTGTCAAACAATTAGAGACATCTGTTACGACAGATGATCAATCTGTTGCAACATATGACGTATCTGTTGGAGAAATCAAATAGATATATACATCTGTTGCAACAGATTATTAATATGTTGTAAGTTATCTAACAGAAGAAATATATTTTACACCAGATTACCCATATGTTAGATTATTTTAAAGCAATTTTATTTTCTTTTCTTTACAAGATACAATAATTTATAAATAGGTCCCTCCTTACAAATATGGATGATCCAGATTCGTATAAGAAGATTCATATCGAGTCCTTGCGGGAACTTCAAAGGGAGTTTGATGAACTCCAGAGAGATTTAGCTGACTTCGGAGTAAGGCTGAGGAGGGCCCTGCTGCTTTCGGATGAAAAATGTCCGATTGACAATAATAATAATAGTAGTAATAATAATTAGGTAATGTTTTTTTTTATTTTAGCGTATGTATTTTTCTCCTTTTGTATATCGGATCTACTCAAGGGATTCAAAAATCTATGTTTTATTTGGTGGTCGACTTTAAATTTTTAATTCTTATTTAGTATTTAATTATCATTCTGTTTATTCCTTATTCTCAACATGTTGATGGTTGGTGGTAGGGATTGAGCAATTTGTGCCAACAGAGGTTAATTTGATGCGACAGATCGATCATATGTTGCACAGGCGGTTATTAATAAAAAAGGGTTATTGTTGTTATTGAAGGGTGAAAAGACATGACTTTTCGATTATTTAATATGAAAAATGGTTCGTAAATAAATAATAAGGAAATAAATGATAAACAAAATTTATAACCGTAAAAGAGCGGTTATTTAATTTTAATAACTGATTGTGACTTTTCACCATTTTTATTTTTGAATTTATTTTTTAAAATTATTTATTATATAATAAAAAAAGTCACACTATTGGATTAATTAAATTATATGATGATTGTTAAGAAAAAGGTGAAGAGTCGTGACTTTTTGTCTAAAATAAAAACACATCACATACATTCAATAGTATTGCTGATGTATTAAATTCCCCATCTGTTGCGACTGATGTATTAGCTGTTAGAAAAAATCAAAAAAACTATTAAAATAGATCGTCTATTTGTTGCTACAGATGGTATATCTGTTGCAACTGATGGTTTATCAGATTCAACAGATATACAATCTGTTGCCAGAAAATAAAAATGGTTATTATTTTATTAAAGAAATTGAAAAGGTGTTTTTTTTAATTTATAAAATAAAAAAGTCAGCAAATTTAGATTAATGATATGGTGATAGTTTTTTTTTTAAGTAGATTATATGTTGCAACAGATATATTATTGATGCAAAAGGTTCTCTATTGTTGCAATAGATGATATATCTGTTGTCACAGATGAGTTATCTAATGCAACTGATATAGAATCTGTTGTCACAACTCAATAAAAATGGTTCTCGGAAAGAACTAATTAATAATAATAATCTGAATAGTCATGAATTATTACAATATTTCTTAATTTAATTAAGTCATTACTTTTCACAGTAATAAAAAATATAATTAATAAATAGGGGTGAACCGTTAGAATATATGTTACAACAAATAGGTTATCTGATGCAACAGGTTTTATATTTGTTGCAACAGATGATATATCTGTTGTCATAGATGAGTTATCTGATGCAACAGATATAGAATCTATTGTCACAACTCAATAAAAACAGTTCTTGAAAAGAACTAATTGATAATAATAATCTGAAATGTCATGACTTATCACAATATTTATTTTCTTAATTTAATAAAAAATGTAATTAATGAATGGAGGTGTACAGTCGCGCCTTTTTGCCTTGCCTCTCATTCAAATTCAATCCTCTATAAATAGGTCCTTCCTTAATCAATCGTTCATTCAACTATACTCTATTTATTTATTGCATCTCGTCTTTCATATTACACCTGCACTTCCACCACTTTCTCTTCCCTGACTAAGGTAAGGTTTTTCTTGCCAATTTGTAGTTTACGTTGTATTATATTCGGTTATTCTTAAGATCTTTGCTTTTGATTTTATGTTTTTTGTCAATTCACATGTGTTCCAGATTATGGCTGACCTAGTGTGGGACGTTGCTTTTCTGCAAGATGCCGTGAATGAACTTTGGAATCAAGTTCGTGACCTGTAATGGGAACTGGGAGGAGTTAGAGCAAGAATACTCCGCGAGATACGCAGGCTGAGGAGGGCCTTGCTATTTCCGGTTGAAAATTGGCTGGCTGACAATGATGATAATAATAATAATAATAATTAGATTACTAGTTTTCTTTTAGTCTATTATATGTTTTATTTGTTTTTGATTAATAAAAAAATTATGTTTGATCTTTGTTGTTTTAATTCATATTTAATTTTCATTCTGTCTATTATCTTCTTAGCAAACATGTCGACGATTTGACATAAAAATGAATAATTTAGATCTACAGTAGCAATAGCAAGGTTTATTTGTTGGGTTTGTGGCAGGGGTTGATGTGTTGTTCAAAATAGATAACTCATATGTTGCAACAGATAAGAAGTCTGATGCAACTGATAATCAGTATGATGCAACAGATGAATAGTCTGTTTCGACAGATGACTAGTTTGTTGTCTGACTTTGACGTTTTAATTCGTACTCCCCCATCTCAAATTACCCGTCCCAAATTGAGATGCCACATTGATTAAGAAAAATAATTTATAACATGTCTAGTTTACCATAACCCACTGATCAGTTGGTGGGACAATAGACTTGTTTGAAATAACTACTGTTTTCTATTCAATCAAAATTTCATAAATGATGTTTCCATTTTAATTTGAAGAAAAAGTGATTAATGCAAAGGGTAAAACATGGATTTTTTAAATCTTTTCTTGATTAATGAAAAAGACAAATAAAATGAGAAATCAAATTAGGAAATTTGTGACAGGTAATTGGACGTAAGGAACAATTTTGAATCCAATTGCAATAGTAAGAGTTGAAACATATTGGTTATCTGTTGGGTTTGTGGCAGGGGCTGATTTGTGTTGTTCCAAACAAATTAATCATCCGTTACAACAGATAATTAGTCTGGTGCAACAGATAAACAGTCTGATGCAACAGATAATAAGTCTGGTGCAACAGATAAATAGTCTGATGCAATAGATAATAAGTTTGATGCAACAGATAACAGTCTGATGCAACGGATAAATCTTCTGATGCAACAGATTACTCATATGATGCATCAGATGATTGATCTGTTTAAATTGTGGGCACTTGTATTGGATTCATAGTCGAGGTTCTATCCATTGTTGGAAAAACAGCAGTGTACCCAGGTGACAAATACGAATAAAAATCATAATTTTACTTACCAAAGTCACCTACGAAGTAATGCCAAAGTGGAAAGTGATGTAGTAAACAAAATTTAACCTAAGAAATTGGTCAGATAGCAGCAGTAACGCTGTACCAACAACAACAACAATAACAAATGGTCCACAAGAAGAAGATAAAAATGATAATGAAGTAGAAGATGATGATAATGAAGCAGAAGATGATGATAATGAAGCAGAAACAATGAACAACAAAAATCGCTAGGAGAGAAAAAACAATAATGGATGAGAAGAGAGAAAGCCTTTTTTTCTCTCCTTTTCCCGTTATTTTAGGTAAATATTGGGATCAAAGTGTAAATTTAAAAAATTGTGTGTTATTTTCAAACTTTCCCAACTTTCTTAATCCATAATAAAGTAATTGTCACTCCACTCAATAATTAAGACTTGTGTCACCCACACCTCATTTTAAAAGCTTTTAGTCACCTATAGCCCAAAGCCCCTAGTTGCTTTGCAATTTATACGTATTTTGATTTAAATAAATTTTTGATTTATTTACTCTAACAAATTTATTACTTCATTTTTTTAATATTTTCATTCACCGAAAGTTCACATTACCGAACACATCCTATGTGATAAAATAATATTTATGTGTATTAAGCTTTTAAGTTCGATAATTTTTATGTAATAAGAAAATACAACAACAACAACAGCAACAACAACAACAACAACAATAAACCCAATGTATTCCCACACAGTGGGGTCTGGGGAGGGTAAGATGTACGCAGTCCATACCACTACCTCCGGAGAAGTAGAATATGTAATAAGAAAATAAAAATTATTTTTGATAAACCCAAAGTTTAAGAACCACTAATGAAATTTATCTTAAAATTTTTATTTTCACATCTATCTTTCAATTTTAAATAACCATTTGACCATGAAAGATCAAAAATATATTCACTTTATTTGAAAATTTTAAAGTTGAAAATACAGCTGAATTGTATTTGGTCATAGTATTTGAAGTTGATATTAGAATTTAAATATATTTTTTTAAAACAAAATATAAAAAGTAAAAATAAATTTAAAAATAAAATTTTATGAAACTGATTTTTTTTATGAAAGTAAAAAATTAGTTTATTTTTAAAATAAAGCAATAAGTGCAATAAAAAATAGTGAAAACATCTTTTGAGATATTTTTCAAATTTTCAAATACAACTTCAATTTATATTTGGTTTATTTATGACCAAATAAGTATTCCAAAATAAGTAAAAACGTATTCTGAAATATAGTAAATACTATTTATGGCCAAACATTTTTTTTTCTTATCTTTATTATAAAAAGTATAACCAACATAACTCCAACTTCAATTTTAAAATTTATAAATAAAATAATTTTTTTATTTCATGACCAAATGTCCATTAATGCTTTTTGCTGTCCTTTGATCTTGTAATTGTGTTTTTCTAATTTATGCAATGCAATGATATGAGTAAATTTAAATTTTAAAAATTAAACTATCCTGTGTTAGTGGAGAGGTGAATTGGAAGAGGATATTGCAGAGTAGTCATACCAAAATAAAAAAAATGTAAGAAAGAAAAGAAATAGAGAGAGAAACAGGATATCTAAGCCTTTAGCTCCATTTTGTGACAGTGGGATTCACTATTCCTACTTGGCAAAGTTTGAGAGATTCTTACACAATTTTTGTTTGCCATGTAATATTTGGATCTCTCACATAATAAAATTTTCCAGATATAAATATACATATAAATATATATTTAAATTGACTAAACTAAAGGAAGTAAAAGAAATTGAAACGGAGAAAATATCACACCAATTGCCGCAAATGGCGTATGTCTCTAATACCATTACTTTTTGCTTTTGCACAGCCTTCATGAAAAAGTTATTCAAAACGAATTTTATTTCGTTCATATTGAACCTTTGACATTAATCCATAATCAAGTCTTTTTTTTTAATTACTAGTTTAGGTATACACGTCTTGCACGTATATCTTATTTTATTGAGTTCAAACATTATACTAAATAAGATATTTGTTTAAATAATAAAGATGAATATAATAATTAAATTCAACACATTTTGAAGAATTTATTTAATTAAACCTAATTTTACCAAAAAAATTTTTAAAAGTCGATCGACATTCATCTACCACCTGTAAACTACAACAAAATAATACGATTATAGAGGCATCAAAATAATATAAGTAAATCTAAATTTTACACAAAAATTTTCTCAAAGCCGCCTGTAAACTATGACAAAATAATACGACAATAGAGATAGCAAAATAATATAACTAAACTTTACCTTTACACACACAAAAAAATCTCAAAACAGAGATATAAAACCAATACAATTAAACCTAACATAAAGCATCCACCAATCTAGGCATACTGTGACGCCCCAAAGTTTTGGGGCCTGTCACTCGCCAGGATTGGGCG
>NC_061111.1:13787546-13808434 GCF_002878395.1 Capsicum annuum
GACAAGCCCCGTGGGCTGTCTAAATGATGGAAGGATGCCTCCAAGCCGATAGAGCAATCGAGATACTCTCCCCAAGAGGCTCGTGAGCTAACTTGTGAGCTTGGTCAAGGTTCAGCCAAGCGAGCAAGGGTCCGTTGGCCTAGACGCGCAGTTGTGGGGCGACACTGTGCTACGGAAGCTAGATACAAGTTGTGTGGGCTATGTTTGGCTATGCCATAAGACATGAGAGGGCATATCTAAGAAAGACGCTTGAGACAAAGGCCAAGGATTGAGGGTTGCCCTACTCGGGCGAAGCAAAGGCCAAGTGCACATGCATGAGGCGATGTCAAGCTTGAGGATAGGACTGTGCATGCGATGGCAATGCTCAGGCCAAGGCAAGGGACGAGTATGTCCGTAGCCACCCCCAGGAGCGCATATGGATGAGATCCACGAATTAAAGGTGCGCCAGAAGAGTTGCTTTTACGTTGGCCATGTCAGCCGACATATTGAAGGAGCGGCACCAAAGGGGGCAAGCCTCTGAGGCGAGCTTCCCACAGGCACAGGATCGTGCTAAAGACCTGGGAAATAAGGAAGGCTGGCCCATAGTTAGGGGAACCATGGGCGCCGCACGGGCAAAATTGTGTGCCGCTGACACGTTGAAAAATGAGTCCGTGACACATACAACTGAATCAAGTTAGATGATCATCAATCATATTTTCACAATAAGTAAACCAGTTTCTTCTTTAGTTTAATGTGCATCTCAATATTTATAAAAGTGTTTCCTTCATAGAGTCTTATTTTAGTAGTATCTATATGAGTCTCATATATTTTAGGAGTCTAGTTAATATACTAAAAATAATTAAATAATAAATTAAAGAAAATAGTGAAAAGACAGTTTTGTATAAAGGAGAGTCCTTTAGTGAAGGACGAAAAATTCAAATCACCTTTTTTAAGGATCTTCACACCTTCAATATATTATAGATATAGATATAAATATAGATTATAGATTATAGGTTATAGATATTATTAATCTATGAGAGGAAAATCACTCTTTTGTTTTATTTTATTTGATTTTTATATTAAAAATAAATATTCTAAATTAGTTATCTATTTTAGTAAATTAAAAGAAATTTATTATTTTTCATACTATTTTAAATGTCATATACCTATATAAAGTAATATTAATTAAATTTAGAGTTCTAAAATATTATTAGTAAGATCAGCTTAATAAAATATCTTTCTAACTATAATTTTTCTTACAGAATGTGTCAAGTCATCATGAGCTAAGTAATATGAAACCAAGAGAGTAAATGTATACTATTTTAAAAATAAATGAATTGTTCATGTTATGAAATAACTAAGAATAAAGAAGAAGAGTAGCGAGAAAATAGATAGTAATTCTTATTTCTCTTGAAGGATAATTATAATGAAGCAAAACCCCTTTATTTATAAGGGAAAACTAATTTTGTAGTTTGTAACTTTTTCATAAATAGACATACACAATATATGGTAAAGTAGGTATTCACTATATATGGTAAAGTAGATATTCACTATATATGGTACATTTATAACATTCCCCCTTGAATGTCTAATTGATAGATAATACGCATATATGCTGCCTCATTAGAAATCTTACAAGGAAAACCCAGTGGGATAAAACCTTGTAAGAGAAAAAGAGTACAACGCGTATTAACTACCCCTAATGAGAACATTCTTGAACTTTTGCATTCCGATCTTGTGCGCCATCTTCTTGAAAGTTGCAGTTGGAAGAGACTTGGTGAATAAATCAGCCACATTGTCACTTGAACGAATCTGTTGCACCTTAATATCACCATTCTTTTGGAGCTCATGTGTATAGAAAAGTTTTGGCGAAATGTGTTTCGATCTATCTCCTTTTATGAATCCTCCCTTAAGTTGTGTTATGCATGCTGCATTATCTTCATATAAAATTGTGGGTACTTTGTCACATTTTAAACCACATTTTTCTCGAATAAGATGTATTATGAACCTCAACCACACACATTCTCGACTTGCTTCATGAATAACTATAATCTCAGCATGATTTGAGGATGTGGCTATGATAGATTGCTTTGTAGATCTCCAAGATATGACAGTACCCCCATATATGAACGCATAGCCTGTTTAAGATCGAGCTTTATGCGGGTTAGATAAGTACTCAACATCAGCATAACCAACAAGATTGGGACTGCAATCTTTAGAATAAAATAAGGCCATATCGATAGTCCTTTTTAGATACGTAATATGTGTTTGATCCCATTCCAATGTCTCCTAGTAGGAGCAGAACTATACCTTACTAACAGATTAACTGAAAAGGCTATATCAGGCCTTATAGTATTTGCAAGGTACATTAGTGCACCAATTGCACTAAGATATGGTACTTTAGGACCAAAGAGTTCCCCATTCTTTTCTTGAGGTCGGAATGGATCCTTATTCACATCAAGTGACCGAACAACCATCGGAGTACTCAATGAATGTGCTCCATCCATATAGAATCTTTTCAACACCTTTTCTGTGTAGGCAGATTGATGGACAAAGATATCATTTTTCAAATGCTCAATTCGCAAATCAAGGCATAATTTTGTCTTTCGAGATCTTTCATCTCAATTTCTTTCTTAAGGTAATCAATTGCCTTTTGAAGCTCGATTGGAGTTCCAATAAGCTTTATCTCATCGACATAGACAACAAGTATAACAAACTCCGGTGTTGTTCTGTTTATAAAAACACATGGCAAATTTTATCATTCGTATAACCTTCCTTAGATAAATATTCACTAAGACAGTTATACCACATGCGTCCAGATTGCTTCAAACCATACAATGATCTTTGCAATCTAATGGAATACATTTTTCGAGGTTTTGAACAATATGCTTTTGGCGTTTTAAATCATTCGAAAATTTTCATGTATATCTCATTATCAAGTGATCCATATAAATAGGTTGTTACCACATCCATCAAACGCATTTCAAGTCTCTCATGGACAGTGAAACTAATAAGATAACACAATGTTATTGCGTTCATAACTAGTGAATATGTCTCGTTATAATCGACACCAGGTCATTGTGAAAATTCTTGTGCAACAAAGCGTGCTTTGTACCTTTGTATTTTATTTTTCTCATTTTTTTCGCACAAAGACCCATTTATAGCCAACAGGCTTAATACCATTAGGGGTTTGAGTTATAGGTCCAAAAACTTCACGTTTGACAAGTGAATTCAATTCAGATTAAATTGCTTTTTGCCATTTTGGCCAGTCATTTCTTTGTTGACATTCTATGACAAATTGAGGTTCAAAATCCTCACTATCTTGCATGATTTTCGTTGTAACATTATATGCAAAGACATAATCCACTACTATTTCAGATTGATTCAAATTAGTTCCAACATCACTTGAATTTATGGATAGTTCCTCATTTTCTTGAGTCTCAGACTCATTAATTCCTTCAGGAATTTTAACATTGCTCAAATCTTGAACTTCCATATAAGTATCTTTCGAAGTGTCATCTTGACCATTTGTTTTTCTTTTTCTAGGATTTCGATCCTTATAACCTAATGGTCTACCACGCTTCAAGCGTGCTTTAGATTCATTAACTATGACACTAGTGGATGGTCCTCTAGGGACATCAACTCAAATTGGGACATTCTCTGCAGGAATATGTGATTTGGTAATCCTTTTCAAATCTATAAATGCGTTTGGCATTTGATTTGCAATTTTCTGCAGATGAATAATCTTTTGTACTTCTTGCTTACAAATAGAAGCACGTGGATCAAGATGAGATAGTAGTGGATTTTTCCATAAAATTTCTCTTTTGATGTCACTATTTTCTCCCCTTAATTTTGGAAAAACTATCTTATCAAACCGATAATTTGCAAATCGAGCAGTGAGCATATCTCCCGTTAATGGTTTAAGATAGCGAATAATGGAGGGTGATTCAAACCCAACATAAATTCCTAACCTTCTTTGTGGGCCCATCTTGGTGCGATTTAGTGGTGGTATAGACACATATACACCGCATTAAAAAATTCTCAGATGAGATATATTAGGTTCTTGACCTAAAACCAACTGCAACAGAGAAAATTTATGGTAATTTATTGGTCTAAGACAAACAAGTGTTGCAGCATGCAAAATTGCATGAGCCCAAACAGAAGTGGGCAGCTTAGTTTTCATAAGTAATAGTCTTGCTATCAACTGCAGACGTTTAATTAATGACTCGGCAATGCCATTTTGAGTGTGAACATGAGCTACAAGATGTTCCACTCTTATGCCAATCGATAAGCAATAGTCATTAAATGCTTGGAATAAAAATTCTACAGCATTACAAAGGTGAATAAACTTAATATGATTATCAGGAAACTGCGCCCATAATCATATTATTTGTGCCAATAATTTTACAAATGTCAAGTTGAGAGATGACAATAGGCACACATGAGACCATCTAGAAGAAGCATCTATTAGGACCATAAAGTATCTAAACGACCCATTAGATGGGTGAATGGGTCCACAAATATTCTCATGTAAGCATTCCAAGAACGCGGGGGACTCAATCCCAACTTTTGTTGGTGATGGCCTCACAATTATCTTGCCTTGATAACAAGCATTACATGAAAATTCACCATTTGAAATAATCTTCAAGTTCTTTAATGGATGCCCATTTGAATTTTCTATGATTCGTTTCATCATTATAGATCTAGGATGTCCCAGACGATCATGCCAAAGTACGAAAGTATTGGAATTAGTAAACTAGATAGAATGTACCTCAGTTGCACAAATCTTTATCCAATACAGGTCAGAAGATAAAGCAGGAAACTTTTCTATGACACATGTCTGCCCAGAGACATTCTTGGTGATACCAGGATATTCAAACTACCAGAAATTCTAGTAACATTAATCTTGCCCATGTTTAGATGAGAAAAATATTTCTAGTCTTTGAATATCGTATGTGTAGTGCCATAATCAATCAAACAGATATCTTCACAATTGGACAACTTGCTTTGAAAATTATTCATATCTTAGCCTTCAAATTTGAGACGGTAAAGTCTCGTACTGATAACGTGTTATAAAATAACTAAGAATAAAGAAGAAGAGTAGAGAGAGAATAGATAATAATTCTTATTTCTCTTGAAGGATGAATTACAATAAAACAAAACTCCTTTATTTATAAGGAAAAATTAACCTTGGGGTTTGTAACTTTTCCATAAATAGACACACACAATATATGGTAAAGTAGATATTCACTATATATGATAAAGCAAACATTCACTATATATAGTACATTTATAACAGTTCAACTATTTTTCAATGTCTAAAATAAATGAATTGTTGATTTTTTTCTTTTAGAGACATGTTGATTTTTTTTTTTCAATTTTACTTTTTATTTAATGAGGTTCTTAAGTACTTCACATTCTCTAGGAAAGTAATTTAAGAACAATTAAAAGGGTAATAATAGAAAATAACCTATAATTTATGTCCTAAAAGATTTTTCTTAAGGGGCGTGAGGGAAGAATGGAAAGATTAACAGCCTGTTTGGCTAAATATTTGAGAGGTAAAAGTGTTTATTTTTATTCTTTTTAAGTGCTTATTTCAAATAAAAATGGAGTGCGGTGTTTGGTTAATTTTTGAAAAAAAAAAAAACCTAGAGTTTTAGAGAGTTGAAAAATATGTTTTTCAAAAGCTAAAGAAAGTAGTTTTTTCCTTAAAAGAATATTTAATTAAAATACACTAAACAACACTTTAAAGAACATGTCCAAACACAAATTGCTAAATATATTTTTTAAATTTATTAATCAAACACAACAATTTCTTACAAAAAATATGTTTTTGAAAAGCACTTTTTAAAAAAAGGATCTTTAAAAATAAATTAATTTCAAAAGCATAACCAAACACACAACTCCATACAGCTAATTAAGGAGATTAGTAAAAGACATCTCAACAAAATATGGCAATTAAATAGAAAAAATAAAGAAACACTTATACGGTGTTTATTCGTTCATTTTTACTTGTCATTGTATCACTTTTCAAATCAAATTACATAATCTTTGACTAATATTTTAAGATGTATAATTTAATAGCTTAAATTAAAAATTTAGATTATTGAAAACAATTAAAAAATTGCTATAAATTGCAATCTTTCTCATATTATGATGAAAAAAGTATATTAAAATGTTAATCAAAATTCATACAATTTGACCTTAAAAAATAAAACAATGACAAATAAAAATGAATGACGTAAAATAGTAAATACTATACGTAAAGTACATAAATGAAGAAAGAAGTGACTGAAAACTAAGGCAAAAATCTCAAAAATTAGATAAAAGGAACCAGGGTAGATATAACCCTCAATTTTGAGCGGATTTACTTTTTATTTTATTAAAAAAATGCTAGCGCAAATATTTTTTTTGTCTAACAAGCAATGTATATTTATTTTTTTATTAACAAATTTATATTTATCAAATTAAAAAAAACATGAAAATTATTTTATTCTTATTTCAAAAATGACATGGCTTTATAAAATTATCTCATTCATATTTTTTACCCCTCTGAATCCCATCGAACGAAAAGAAAAAAAAAACATACCAATTTCTCTTCTACCATTTATAATTGGACCAAATCGGATAAAAGAAAAAAATTATATTTTTAGCTGACTCAGGTCAGAATTGAGTCTAGAGGCGTAAAGAAAATAAATGAGATAATTTTTAAAATCACATGATACTCTTAAAATAAAATATTAATATAATTTTTTTTTCCTAAAATTCAATTTATTAACCAAAGGACACCATTTGTTAGATGACAAAAGTATATATTCATCATTTATTACTTCCTTCATTATCAAATAAATATCACATTTTTAATTTGTAATCCCTTCAAAAAATATTAACTACAAAGTAATTTGACTAAATTTTTTATATTTACTACTCATTTATGTTTTAAATTTCTTACTTTTGTGTCATATTAGTACCTTTTCATTTTTTAATAAGGACAAAAATAAAAACAAACAACTAATTATATTTAATATTTTAAAATAATAAGTATCATAAAATATCTATTTTTAGAAAGCAAGTGTTTAGAAAAGGAGGAGAAGAGGAGTTGCTTAGATGGTTAGTAAGCATCTCTCACTCTTAATTTCAAGGTTATTAGTTTGAGTAATCAAAAAAGTAAAAAAAAAAATAAAAGAAAAAAAAGTACTTTCTTTCATTGTCAATTTTACTAAATCAAGAAAATATTAATTAAATTTTTTTCAAGTGTTCACACTTATTTATAAAGTTTTCAAGAAATTTTCTAAGTTGAAAATTAATAAAATTAACATAATTTCTTAATATGTTTGTAAAAAATAGAGTAAATGTACCGTTTCCACCTAAACTATAAATGAAGTTATTGAGACACACTCCAACTTAAAGGAGGTTTTATTAGCCCTGAACTAATTAAAATCGTATTTTTGGCAACCTTAAGTGCTTACGTGGATATTTATGTTGATTCACGTAGTGTATCACATAGGCTTAAGGTTATCAAAAATATAATTTTAATTAGTTTAGGGTAATAAGATCCCTTTAAAAATTTTTATTTATTGTTCGAAATAATGTAATTTTTTTCAAAAAAATAAAAAATAATTAATTAATATTTTGTAGGATGGAGTAATATTATCCTCAAAATAGGAAAGTAGAGAAATATAATGTATTTGTCAGTATTTCCGAAGATAACAATGTTTGGTTGTGAAGACGTGGGTAGCTTTAATGACAAACAACACTATCTCTTCTGTTCACATTCAGATCCTTCCTTCACCCCTCACTTTGACTTTCTTAAAGCCTATGAACCTTCCCTCGACTTCCACATTTCTCCCCTCACACCTTCCTCTCCAATCTACAGCCTGTTAACTGTTTTTGTTTTCTCAATTTGGCTAATTATATGGATTCTTCACCACTCTACTTGTTAACTGGTTAGTTCTTGATTTTCTACTCTCTTGTTTCTTGCTTTAATTTTCTTGATTTGTCTATTTGAATTAGTGGTTTATGTTTTGTATTTTGAAGTTGCTTCTTGGCTTGTCTGGTTATAGTTTGGTTGGATTTTTTTTTTTTTTTTTTTTTTGTTTACATTAGTTTAGTTTTTATGCGTTGTGAGTCTGGGGTTGAAATGTGAAGGATAGGAAGAGGAGTTGAAGCTGCACATTAAGGGGTCATTTGGTTGGAATTATCCTATCTTCAAGGTGGGATGTCCGGATGACTAATCCGGAGATGAGTTATTCCATGCATTTTATTCCAGCCAGACATGGGATAGGCTCATGCTAAAATTATTCTGGGGTTGAGTTATCCCTTATTCTGTGTACCAAACGAGCCTTTGTGGTTGATGAAATTCCTGAGCAAGAGTTGTCTTTAGCTAATCTTGCCTTAGTGGTCAATTCCGTGGGTTGAGGGTTGAGTATCATGAGGTGTTAGATTCAATTCCTAGCAGAGACAAAAACACTAGGTGATTTCCTTTCATCTGTCTAGCCTTGGTGGTCTATCGGAAGCAACCTATCTAGCTCATCTCTGAGGTAGATATACGGTGTGCAAACACCTTATCCTCTCAAACCCCTACTTTGTGCGATGGGTGTATTGTTGGTGTTGTTCTAGCTTTGGTGAATAGAGTTACCTGGTATATGTCGCTCATGGGAGATGGCAGGTATAGGTGCGCGCAAGCTGGTCTGGGCACCATGGCCATTATAAAAAAAAGTTAAAATTCTATCCTTGTACAGAGAGAGTAGTTTAGGCTACACTCGTTGTAGTAAACCAGTGTACAAACACTTCTATTACTTCAATAAGGAAAAGAAAAATTACAACTCAACTCAATATGTGTAAACTACTGCAATTACTAACAATGGGATGGAAAGATTGAACCGGAAAGGAAATCCACGCTCTTGTTGGGCTGTTTAATTCTCTTGCTTCAAGCTCACCTCAGGCCCAAGTCCATCATTGACTATGTTATGACTTGCTTGGTCTACCAAGTCCACATTTGGGTTCATAAAAATACCCCCATCTCAATAAGAACCTTGTCCCCTCATGGTTCAAGATAAGATGTCTAGTAAAAACTGAAAGAAGTTGTGACCTTAGTGTGATAGTCATAGCTGATTTGATGTACACGAAGTTTCAAATGGAATAACCATATGACTCCACTGTTCCTATTGTAGTAAGAGCATATAAGTGATGTTAGTTTGAAAATCTTTTTGATCCAAACACTGTAATCTTCTCATAACACGGTTGAACTATCAAAACAACTTGTAACTCCCTTGAAATAATTGCTTTAACCTGTGAGTAGTGTGCTCAACATCTCCATGATAGTGAGTGCCTTCCCAAAAACATGTTCTTGTGACCAATGGCAACAACATCACTTTGAGAAATTTTATAACATGCTCAAATATAAGAGCAGCTGCATAAAGCTTAAGATTATTGCGTCCGTTACATACTAGTTTGCTATTGTCAAAGACCAGAATGCCAAAATGAGAAGCTGCTGCTGCACATTGTCTAAGCCCTTTTCCCATTTCCTATAACTTGTAGTTGCATGCATGCTGGGAAAGCAATTTCTTTGACGAACCTCTAACTGCAATCTAATTCATAACACATGTGCATATGCTGTCATAAACTCTTAGAACTCTACAAAATATAGTCAGCTTGAATTCCACCAAGAGCCTCACTCAAGTTTTTGATGCCTCCTGGCCACAAACCTCCCGAAGAACCCCTATAGATGTAATTTGACCAAAAACAATGGGTCCTTTTAACATTTTCAGCATAAGAACCATCAAGGAAATGCGTTCTTTCCCTTGCTCCACTTACTTTAATCTGCGGTTGGTATTTTGTTACCTAGCTATTAAAGTATAATTTCATAGTTATATAGCATAATCGACTATTTTTAATGAATGAAAGATAATTAAAGATTTGCGATCGAATGGCTTATGTTTAGTTCTTATTTATCTTTTTGACAGACATGATATGAGGTAGAATACGATCACGTGAATATAGTTGGTCACAACTGTGGGATTAGATATCGAACTTCCGGCACTCCTGTGCGTGGAGTCCATGAGAGGTGCGTATTTGTTGTTGTTTGTTTCTGCCCTGTTGGCCTTGTCCAATTTCAGCCCATCAGATTCCACAATGTGCATAGACTAGACCTTGTCAATTTTGTTCTATAGGCTTTGATGAGGGAAATTTCACGTTGGTTCTTCAGTAATGACTTAATTATCAGTTCTGGCGTTAGTTTTCCTATTATCTGATATCACCGGATGACCATATAATACGTTTTTTTCCCTTTTAAAATGGTAAAGTAGAAGCTTTTGTCCATTTATGTACAAGCTCTGCCTAACCATTATTTTCATGTTTGCTATTCCTTCTTTTCCAATTTATGTGGTAGTGTTTGATGGGATATAGAGTTAAGCAAAGAAAGATAGAACGAAATACTTTTAAAAGTTGTTTAAAGGAGTATGGACATTTGTGTGATTATAGATCCACTTGTAAAATGAAGTTTAAAGTTAAATCGTTACTATAAATAGTAAGGTATCATTGTATTTTGGAGCAGATAGAAAAAGAAACTATTCCGCATAAATATATAAATTGGAACAAAGGGAGTAATCTACAAACAAATGTTAACGGTTTAGCCATATTGTATTGGCTTGTTTAGGTGTTTGTTATATATTGTTTCATAATGTGTCATATTGTATTGGATTGTATTATACTATATTGTTTTAATGAATACAATGTTTTGATAGATTGTATCATTTCTCGTCGTCACATGCCACACATTAGCAATTTGAAGAAAAAACTTACAATACTATAAAGAAAAATATGGTATCGGGTAGCATTATTAGAAAAAAAAAGGTAGGGTAACGGACGAAATGAAATTATTAAATAGTAAGCAAATACAGTGAGAAAAATTAGAAGGTAACTGCACAATCACACCAAATCCGTTGTTACATGAGACGGAACTTTTCATTGTTCCATACTGATGAATTTAACGATATATACAATAAAATTTATGTAACAATCAAAACAAAAATGCGTTTAAAAGAACACTAGCAGATATTGCAGTGATATAGTAGAGATACCTTTATTTGCATACTTATTGAACATGTTATTCCGAAACAAAAGAAACATAGATCCTACTGAAGGTTGACTTTTGATAGTTTGACTTGCATTACCTTCATGATTTTGCAGGCAATCTTTTTTAACTTCTTTGAGCTGAGGAGTTTGTATCCAATAACAAGCTTGACAGAATGGCATCAACTGTTGTAAGATATCTGTGTTCCATAACTTTACAGTTATGTTTAATGAGTTTTATTTTCCTCGTCGGATGTTCTATGAGATTAAGAGTGAGTTGTACCTTTCCAGGTGAAGTCCAGTAAGATGAGGAGTAAGATGAGGAGGATGGAATCGAAGAAGTCACATGCTTGGTGGTGGGATAGCCACATTAGTCCCAAAAACTCCAAGTGGCTTCGAGAGAATCTTGAACGTAAGCTATTGACGTCTTTAACTTTACTTTATCTTTGTCAAATCCATCCATTACGTATTTGGCTTCTCTACAAATGCCAAAATAGACCATCCAAATATATATATATACACACCCGACTAGTTGAATTCAATTAACAGGCATGGTTTCTTGCATTTAAGATGCACCCATATGGCAGAGATATAGAAATTTGTTCTAGTGAGTGATAGGATTTGCTACTCACTCTGCATCCTAAAATGTCACCTTAGGGATTATTTTCACAAATAGATCCGAACTGTATAATAACAAATACTATATTCTTGTAGTTTTATAATTCGTATAACCTATTGTCAGGGATGGAGCTAGAAGGTTACATATTGATTATTTTGGCCAAATTTTGCATCTGTATTAAAGTTTACTAAATATGTACAGAAGTTAAATTCAGAAGGGTATGATGGTCTGCTAATAGTACCACACTGGCAAATTGTGGTCAGGTTTTTTCTTCATTTTTCGTCATTCCATTTAGACCCATTATGATGTTAGTCTAATAGTACCACAGTTAACACATTTAATTGATCGGTAACCTTAGGAGGTGTTTGTTTGTAAGATTTTCTTCACAAAGTTCAACAATTTTTATTTCTGGACCAAAAAGAAAGACTTCAAAAAATTCCAGCAACTTTTGGAGGATAGAGAAATGCTCAACTCTATCTGTTCAAAAAGATTTGACTATATATTTTTTTTTAGTTCTGCCTTCCTTTTTTCTTTTTTTTTTTTCCCTTTTGCATTTGTCCTCCCTTTGATTGTTTGTATTTTTTACTAGCAATTTCATTTGCATGTGTACTCTAAAGGAGCCGTATCGTCCTTTTCATCAACGGTTGCTGCATTTCATTTCCCGTCCTTTTCTGGTGTTTTAACCTAAAGGAAGCGTAGTTATCCTTGACGCCTTTGCTATTCTTACTCTTCACCCTTATTTGTTGGACATGAATGTCTAATAGTGGGTTTAATTGGAACATTGTATGATTTATTGGCTCATAGAGTTTGTTTGTTGGTTTTACAAATTACAACAAATACATCCAAATACAAACACAACTTGTTTTCAGGAGACCAAGAGGACTTATTAGAAAGGTTTCTCCAAAAAGCTTTAATAACAAACTATCTTTCGCGTGTTTAACTTTGCCTACTTTTACAAATTTAAAAATCCTGTTGGCTTGCCTCCTTATATCCTCAACAATCCTAGTGTTGCCCCTTGTGTATTTGTGGGTTAAGACGGGTGAGATCAAAACGGCTTAATTAAAAGCATAGGTCATTGATCCCAATCCATCAAAGTATTGGTTAAATCATTTTAAATTGGCTCAATATTCCCAACCCGTCAAATATTTGTTAAATCATTTTAAGTTGGGTCAAATGTTTTTCTTGAAGAGTCATAGCCTACCTGGAACTTCAGCGTGTCTGTGTTAACTTTCATTCATTGTTACCTATTCTTAGCCAACACAAAAATAAATATTCATTCTATATTACTTTGCGGTTTTGGTAATTCTAATGACATCATATGATACATAATTTTGTCTTACATTGTTATGGTATTTGAAATTTTTAAACTTTTGTGTCTCAAATTCTATATTTTACATTTTAATACTGTGTCTCAAATTCTATGAATTAAAGTCAAATGGTCGGAGAAGACCTGTTGCCAATTGACCATTCTTGTTTGTGATTCCATGACAAAACTTTGAATAGTTTCATCCATTTATGTCAAAGGATGTTAGTAGCTATTACCCAGACCACCTGGGGAAAATGTAATGTAAAAGCACCTAATTTTGGCAATTTTAATCACCAAGTGGTTTCTCGGAATTTTTTTTGTTGAATGGAAAAAATGGCATACAAGAAAATGACAAATAGGTCTATTATTTCAGAGATGGACCAGAATGTCAAAAGGATGTTGAAACTCATTGAAGAGGATGCAGATTCTTTTGCTAAAAGGGCAGAAATGTATTATCAGAAAAGGCCAGAATTGATCACACTTGTTGAGGAATTCTACCGCATGTACCGGTCGTTAGCCGAGCGCTATGATCATGTGACCGGGGAGCTCCGGAAAAATATTCCCTCAGATCTTCAATCACAGGGGTCAGGCATCTCTGACGTGGGTTCTGAACCACCCTCCAGGTTGCCCTCTCCTGATCGGAGGCCAAACCGCCCTAAACCTGGTCCTCGTGCTGCTGGATTTGAATTTTTTCTCGGCACAGGCGGAAGTAGCTCGGATCTGGCAAAGGAAGGAGATGAATCCTCAACATTTGATTCTGAATCTGAATCAGATGATTCGTCCATCAATAATTACTCAAGTACAATGAGCAATGATGATGACCAAGGGTTGCGTAAGAAGATTGGTGAATTGGAGGTCGAGCTCCGCGACGTGAAAGAGAAGCTTCGCTTGCAACAGGAAGAGAACTCTGAGATCTCCTTAAGTGGATCACATGTTGGCAATGATAATCTTATTGCTAGGATAGCTGGGTATGAGGAAGACCTTAGAAATGCAAAAGAAAAGATTCGGTTATCAGAAGACGAGATTAGCAGGCTGAGAATTGAGCTTCAGAAATATGAATCAGGGGGCTACGTGGAGAGCGTCCGTGAGCTTAGTGCAGGACAGGAAGCTAAAGTTTCTGATGAGGAGCTGCAAGAGAATGCTACAGTGGAAGAACTACAAGTTTTGGATCCAGAATCTAAGATCCGAACACTCGAGGAAGAGTTAAGGAGCACGATGCAGAAGCTTCATGATTCAGAGAAGGAGGTGGAGTGCTTAAGAGAGGAACTTAAAAATAACGGGTCCTCCGTAAAGTTACTTCAGGACCAGCTTGGATCAGCACAGAAAGATGTTTCTGGCTGGAAAGCCAAACTTGAGAGAGAGAAAAGAGAGGTCTCGAAGCTGCAGGACCGGATTGCGAGGTACAAATCCAATTTGTCAGACCGTGATCAAGAAATCAGAGGACTGAAAGAATCAATATCAAATGCCAACAAGGCTTTGGCAGAAGAAAACTCGCAACTTCAATGTGAAATTACCAAATTATTGAAGGAGCGAGCATATTTGGAGGATAATATCAAAGAAATGGATCTACGCTGCCAATCACTAGAGGAAGATGTTAGACGAGCTGTAGCAGGGAAAGAAGAAATGGAGATGCTGCTAAATTCTGAAATCGAGCAGTTAAAGTTGACCATTGCCGAGAGGGACAACCATATTGAAGAACTGAACAGAAACCTTGATGCATTATCCCAGAAGTATGATGCATTGGTAACAGAGAAAAACGACCTAAATGCTAGAGTTGCATTGCTAGATGAAGAGCTTAGTTCTAAAGATGATCAAATTGATCAAATGAACAACCATTTGCACCAACTGCACATTGAGCACGTGGCGTTGATTTCTGAAACTAAAGGGGCGTGTAAAACGGTAGAGGAGCTGAGGTCTAGAGTTAAAGAATTGGAAAGAGAAGTAGAGAGACAAAAGGAAATAATTTTGGAAGGTGCAGAAGAGAAACGGGAAGCAATTAGACAGCTTTGCTTCTCACTCGAGCACTATAGAAATGGTTACCAAAGGCTTCGGCAGGCTTTGGAGCATAAGAGACTACCTGTGATGGCAGCCTAAGTCCATTAGTGATGGTGGGCAATCGTTCTGATCATCTGTTCTCTTTTGTTGTCCAAAACACCTTTAACCTTTTTGCTTTCCTTGTAGGGTTCAGTTTTCTTTTGTTCAATGGCTCCTTTTGTTAGGCATTTTGCCTTCCAGTATTGGGGTATTTCTCTGTCTGTAATTGCAGGAATATTAGTTCTGCTTTGCTATATACATGCTACTCTCCTTAATATATTTTCATGGTTCGAACAAAAACAATTACGAGCCCGGTAGGGATCGGACCTACGACTTCATCCACTGAGCAGCTACAGGTGCATTGTTACCCTTGTTTTACATATAATTTTTTTTCCTACCGCCGACTATAAAGTATAATATAGTCGTATGTACATTGATAAGAGAATGCTCTTAGTCAGGGTCACCAAAACCTGATGTTGTGGGTTCATGAAGAACCAAATTTACATGGCAGAAAACTGTCCAGTCTTGTATGTGACCCAAGGACACTGTTGGACATACTCATTGAAGTGTTGGATAAAGGAGGTGATTCAAAGTAATTTAAGTTCTAAAGGAATCACAAATTAATCTCTGAATTTCATTTGTTGTAATTCAGGTTTCTCCCTTTAACCACCTCATAAACATGAACTGAACATTACATCACTGGAAAATCTTCCTGCTCGCAAGAGGTCTATATTTTAATTTCCTTCTTTATTTTAACCTCATCAAATCACATTGACAAAGTTGTCTGCCCAAGAAATGGCCTCATCGAGGACACACGAAGGATGTATGGCTGAGGAGAAAAGATCCGTTCCCCTGATGTGGACAAAGAGACAAAGATGGCAGGTGCATGGACGAGGTCGTACAGATTGATACTAAATTTTACTCGATTGCAGGAGTTTGAATGAACTCAAGGATCGAAATTACTGCCTCAGGAGTAGCTAACTCGAGAAAACAGTTAATGAGAATGAGAATTGAAAAAACAGAGAGATTTTGAGAAAGAAGTAATGTCTATATATCTATGTGAAAATGAATAGATTACATGTTTATATGGAACTCATGACCCAACTATCCAATGACTAGGCAACTTGAGTTAGTTATAACTACTTAACTAACTTTACTGTAGCTGAGTAACTAACTATACTGGTTAACTAACTTTTGGAACTTTTTAAAAGTTCCTACTTATTAATATTGTGTATCATAGATCACCCGAGCATGTCAGGAATATTGGCTGGCATCACTAACAGCATTACCACATGACTTTTAAGCTATTGGTCTCTGTACTTTAACGTGCTACTTGACAAGCACTTTACTGTAAAGCCTAAGAAATTACGAGTTGAATAACCTCTGAACAACTAAACAGTATTTCTCAGGAATTCAAGAAGAATAGAAGTACTATTGAAGGATGATTTCTCCCTTCTTACAACTGTAAAGTGAGAGTATATATCCTATTGTTTGTTAGCTGACCTCACTTATTAACGGATTCTTAACTACCTTCTAACAACCTTTTGTAACTGCTATCGCAGAAAATGACTAAAACACCCTTCTCACATTTTTATCACATAACAATACTTCCCCCCCAAAGAGTCCTTGGCCTCAAGGACTAAGCTGCGGAAACTGTTGACGAAGGGAAGCAGCATCAACCCAAGAGCTGTCTTCAGAAGGGCAATTAAACCATTTCACCAAGTGCTGGAGGATCTCACTATTCCCCTTCTTGATGGATCTCGTATCCAGGATAGCTTCCGGTTCTAACACCACATAACCATGAGGAGAAAGAGTGACAGGAAGAGTAGGAATAGCAAGTGTGTTACCAGTGCACTTCTTTAACTGAGAGACATGAAAAACATCATGAATCTTGGCCGGAGAAGGGAGCTGCAAACGATAAGCAACAGAGCCAATCCTCTTAAGCACAACAAAAGGACCAAAATACTTAGGGTTCAACTTGTGGTAAACATGACTCTTAAGAGATAGTTGTCTGTAGGGTTGGAGTTTGACAAACACACTATCACCAACAGCAAAAACTGTGTCACACCTGTTCTTGTCAGCCTGTGCTTTCATCCCGTCTTGAGCCCGTAACAAATGATGCTTTAGGAGTCGAATAGTGCTTTCTCTGGCTTGTAAGCTTCTATCAACTGTATCAACCAAGGAGCTATGAGGAATATAGGGGAAATGGGTAGGGGGTTTCTGACCATAAAGAACCTCAAAAGGAGTCAGTTTGATAGCAGAATGATAAGTGGTATTGTACCACCATTCAGCAAGGGGTAACCACTGAACCCACTCTTTGGGTCTGTCACTGCACATGCATCTTAGATAGCCTTCTACACATTTGTTTATAGCCTCAGTTTGTCCATCCGACTGAGGATGATATGCTGAAGAGTGATGAAGCTGGACTCCCTGTACATCAAACAATGCCTGCCAGAACTTACTCAAGAAAACCACATCTCTGTCACTAACAATCGTGCGCGGTAGACCATGCAACTTGTACACATTATCCAGAAACACTTGAGCCACAACTGAAGCAGTGTAAGGATGGTTCAAACACATAAAGTGAGCGTACTTACTAAGTCTGTCCACTACAACAAAAATGACGGATTTGTTGTGGACTTTAGGTAGACCCTCAATGAAGTCTAAGCTTATGTCTTGCCATACTTTATTTGGGACAGGAAGGGGCTGTAACAGCCCAGGGTATCTCACATTTTCACCTTTACACTTTTGACAAATTTCGCACCTTTTCACATGAGTGTAAATATCCCTTTTCATCTTCTTCCAATAGTATAATTCATTGACTCTAAAGAGTGTTGCAGATATATCTGAGTGCCCCCGTACAGCACTATCATGTAAGCTATGTAGAATATCTTGCTTAAGAGAAGGACTATCCCCAACCACAATCTTTTCTCTCCTATATAATACCCCATTTGTCAACATATAGAGTGGGTGGGATAAGGGGTTATGCTGCAACTGGTGCACCAATTGAGACAAGTGACCGTCATAGGTGTATGATGTCTTGACCCTGTCTAAAAAATCAGAAGTGATGGTAGTGGTCAGTAGGTGCAGTGTAGGGGAGGTAGGACACCTGGACAAGGCATCTGCAGCTAAATTCTCCTTCCCACATTTGTAAACTATGGTGTAGTCATATCCCATCAACTTGGCAACCCATTTCTGTTGACTTAGGGTGGATATCCGTTGCTCCATGAGGTACTTAAGAGGTTGATGATTAGTCTTGATGATAAAATGTCTCCCAATTAAGTATGGCCTCCACTTCTCAATTGCCTTCACAATAACAAGCATCTCTTTTTCATAAATGGGCAAGGACAGATGAGCATCACTCAAGGCCTTACTCATATGAACCAAGGGGTGACTATCTTGCATAAGAACAACACCAATCCTATATCCAGACGCATCTGTCTCCACTACAAATTCTTTTGAAAAATCAGGTAAGGCCAGTACAGGGGTAGTACTCATTGCCTGCTTAAGAGCTTCAAATGCAGTAGTAACAGAATCAGACCACTCCAACTTTTCCTTCCTTAAAAGTTATGTTAAAGGTCTGGCTAAAATCCCATAATTCTTCACAAACCGTCTATAATACCCAGTCAGTCCAAGAAAGCCCCTGAGTTCCTTAATAGATTTAGGAGTAGGCCATTCCTTCATTACCTTGACCTTGTTGGGGTCAGCTACTACTCCTTGTTGTGTAATAATATGACCCAAGTAATCAACCTCAGTTTTAGCAAATAAACATTTACTGAGCTTGACAAATAAGTTATGGGACAGTAACACCTTGAAAGCCTTTTCCATATGACTCAAATGGTCCTTCCAAGAGAAATTATAGATCAGGATATCGTCAAAAGACACCAATATGAACTTCCTTAGAAAAGGATGAAATATGGTATTCATCAAGCTCTGAAATGTGGAGGGGGCATTAGTCAATCCAAAGGGCATAACTACAAATTCATAATGCCCATTATGAGATCTAAATGTTGTCTTCTCAATATCTTGCTCATGCATTCTAATCTGGTGGTATCCCGACCGCAAATCCAATTTTGAGAAATATTTTGATCCCCCTAGTTCATCAAGTAACTCTTCTATAATGGGTATGGGAAATTTATCCTTCACAGTGTTAGCATTTAATTTCCTATAGTCAATGCAAAGTCTCCAAGTGCCATCTTTCTTCCTAACCATAACAATAGGAGAAGAAAAGGGACTTACACTTGGTCTTATCACCCCTGTTTGCAACATTTCTGCTATCAACTTTTCAATCTCATCCTTCTGAATTGCAGCGTATCTATAAGGCCTGACATTGATTGGAAGGGTGCCTTCCTTTAGAATAATTCTGTGGTCGTGTACCCTGTGAGGGGGTAATTCTGTAGGAACCCTAAAGAGTAGTTCATATTGTTTTAACAGTCTTGTACTTCCTCTGGCATTTCTGCTTCCAATTTTTGCCCTTCCTCCCCTTTAATTGTCTGAACAAAAGCCATCGACATCAGGTTTATTTTTCCCGTCTTATTTAATATCTTCTGCATCTTGACATCTGCTATTACCTTAAATGAACCCGGTTGACTGCCTCTTAAGGATATTTTTTTTGTTCCCATCTGAAATTCCATTTTCAACAGGCTAAAGTTCCACCTTATATCCCCTAATGTGATCAGCCATTGAATTCCCAATACTACATCAGCTCCTCCCAAAGGAATAACCAGCATATCAGTTCGAAAGTCCACTCCTTGCATTTTCCAGTGTACCTCTCTACTCATTAGTGAACTATGCACCTTATACCATCTCCAACAGCAACTGCAAAGCGCTGAACATTACTTAATTTGCAACCTAATTTCTTAGCGATTGTCAGGTCCATGAAATTGTGTGTTGAGCCAGAATCCACAAGAACATGGATCATTTTGCCTTGAAGTGACCCCTTCACTCTCATAGTCCTGTAATCACTAGTCCCATTGAGGGCATGCATTGACACCAGAGCTTGGATGGAAAAATCCTCCTCATGCTCCACCTCGTCTATGGCATCTTCCCAATTAGGTTCTTCGTCCTCTTCTTCCATTTCCAAAATAAACAATTGCTTCCTTTTACTACATTTGTGATTTGAGGGTGTATTTTTCATCACACCAATAACAAAGGCCTTTTGCTCTTTTCTCATCCATTTCGGTAGTTGATAACCTTCTTGTACCTTGGTATGGTGGTTTGTTCACGGTGTTGAACCCCTTGGTATTGTCTACTGGTCTACTGCTTCCTCCCTTAGATTGACTTCCCCAGAATCCTTGTGGGTTAGCGAGTAATGGTCTAGAATTCCTTACCAAGGACTGTGTGTGACCCATTTGTAGCTTTAATGACTGCTCCGCCAATTTCTCTTGATTATACGCTTTCATCAATGTTCGAGGCCCCAACATTCTTACCTGAACTTCCACTTCCGGTTTCAAATTCGCCAAGAATATTCTGATTGACTGTTCTTCCGTTATGTCGACCTGATTTAGTAACTCGTCAAATTTGTCCAAAAATTCTTGCACACCACCTGTTTGTTTAAGTGCCACTAACTTCCCCAAAGGATCGGCATGCTGGAGATAAATTGCTCGCCCATAGTCACTCCAACTAGGAACTGCTCCCAATCGTCCCTTCATGTATGCCTGGTGCCATTGAAGAGCCTTGCCTTCCATGTAAATCATCGCTGTTTGCACCTTCTTCTCCTCTGGTGTCGACATGTAATCAAAGAATTGCTCCGCCTTGTACATCCACCCTTTGATATCGTCTCCATAAAATTTGGGGAATTCGATCCTCAGTAATCTCTCAATTTGGAAATTAGGGTTCCCAAAATTAAATTGGTTGCCATTGTTGAACTGACCTCCG
>NC_061111.1:13811434-13839117 GCF_002878395.1 Capsicum annuum
TTATAGTTCGCATTTATATTTGTATTTTATAGTTCGCACTTGTATTTATATGTTATAGTTCGCATTTTATAGTTCGCACTATGCAATATCCTCAATGCGCTTAAAAAAATAAAATAGAGGGAAGTAAGAACATACTTGGGACACGTTAGGTGCCCGAATATGGAGCATCCCCAGATGGGGTCATATCAACAGGCGAAGGTAGTGGTGGTGGCAGTGCACTACTGGATAATGTGCCCACTGCTATAGATACACGCCTGTACCTATCGATGAATGATGACACCATCGAATTATGCCTGGACTTTTTAATGTCCTGGTCATATGGTAAATTAGGATACTACAAGTCATGTACGATACCTCCCTTGGTCCCAACTGTTGGAACCTCCATATCACCCTCCGTGAGAAAATCAAACAATCTTAGTACACGTGAAGGTGATATGTGGACCACCTGGGGTATAACCGAGAGAGTGGATACAATATGGCTATCCATAAGATAGCATACCTCTACTCTTAATACATCAAACTCCTCCCTCATCTGGGGTAAATTTGGTACAACTATCGATATAACCCATCTGTCAAACGCATCGAGTCATGTTATAGTTCGCATTTGTATTTTATAGTTCGCATTTGTATTTGTGTTTGCTAGTTCGCACAAATGAAAAGAAGAAAAAAAAATGTAAAGGAAAAAAAAAAGAAGGAGAAAAAATATTAAAAAAAGAAGGAGAGTAACAGAAAATAGAGAAAAAATACAAAAAAAAAAGGAGAAAAAAAATAAAAAATAAAAAAGTGAAAAAAAAAAGAAAAAAAAGAAAGAGAAAACAACAAAAAAGGAAAAGAAAAAATGAAGAAAAAAGCTGAAAAAGGAAAAAAAAAGAATAATAGAAAATAGAGAGAGAAAATACATAAGAGAGGTTATGAATTGTAATTGTAAGTAGGAATAATTAATTGGCAAAGGGGCTTATGAATTGTAATTGTCACACCCCTTTTTCGTACTCCAAAAAGATTCGTTTTAAATTCGTAAGGGTTTTTATTATCAAAGTGATAAAAGATGAAAATTTGTTTCGAAAAGGATTCATTTTATTCAAAACTCAGAGTCACCACTTGGCATAATCTGGTGTGCCAAGTCACCTTTGGAAACCCCTTTTCAAAACGATTTTGACTCTGTAAAACTGATTAGCGAACAGAGATTCCGACTAAGGAATTCTGTTGACCGAGGGGAAGGTGTTAGGCACCCCTTGGTCCCGTGGTTAGATCACGGTCGCTTGGTGGAGCGTATCGGCTAATTGTGACACTACGAGTGTACAAACCACAGAAACACGTAAAAACAATCAATCAAGCAAACAAGACAAAACAATCCAAAATTTAGTGTCCAGCTCAATTATACAGTCCCGAAAAATGAAAAATGCGAAAATATAAACCTATCTTATTCTAAACTAATCCTAAACTACTCCTGAGCTGAATTCTACCTGACGTTCTGGGCCTTGACCATGCGCCGTCTTCATATACATGATACTTCGAGGCATTCCCTGGTAAATAAATACAATCCCGAAGGGCATTCCCCGGCAAAACGAATACATCTGAATTAAACACGATAAACTAAGTGTTAACACACATTCAAACATTCAACGCATTCAACAACAAATCACTCCTATATTTTGCCTACCCGAACCTAAACATTCTTTGCCTATCCATTTCGATGACATTATGTTCAACATCACAATGAATCAAAATTAACCTGAATCTAACCTTTTCATCAGTTTTCAATTCCCTCTCCCAACTTCCTTTTTAAAGCAATTAATCAATTCTTCAACTACCAATCCAAATTTTCACATTCAAAATCCAACATCAACTAATCCATAGCAAAGATTCGAATATGCTCAAACAATAAATCATTCCTGATTAGTTAACCAACTTCAACATAGAATCACCCAAACAATCAAACTTGCTCAACCACACAATCAAAATCATATCATCAACCAAAGCAGTCCATCCATAATATCGGATATTGTAAACAAAGAAATAAGATGGTAGAGGTTAGAAATGGACCTGATTCGGAACTTTTTGGAGAATATTATAAGAAAATCCACTTCCGAGAACCTCGACTTGAGCCTCAACAACGACAAAAAATTAGCTTGATAGAGAAATAGCAATATGAACTGAAGCCTCAAACGACCTCACTATTTCAAGCTGGATTCAGCTAACAATCAGTGGGAAATGGAAAAAATATTGAGAATTTTGAACCGGGCTCGTTGAACGAATAAAAATGGGCAAATGTTGACGAGGATTCCAGCTAAGTAATCGCCGAAACAGCGACCAAACCCACCGACCAATTTTTGAGTAACCCAAAACCAGTCCCATTTTCTTCTCCATTTTAGATTTCAACCTCGAATCCCTCTCTCTCTCGATCTCGCACTCTCGACATATCCTCCGCGTGTATGTGATGTGAGTAAAAGAAAATGGAGTCACTGTGATGTTTCTGAATCCGTGAGGTGAGTGAAAGTGATTAAGGTGATATATTTTTTATCGTCCACCAAAATCCAAGCCTAAGAAGAAGATGAGAAGCATTTTTTGTGCGATGGACTTTTTCCAAAAAATGGAGTAGCTCCCTGTTTTTCTTATGCCTTTTTCGTGCACTCTGTATGTATATATTGCTAACGGAAAGAAAAATATGTTTTTTTTGGGGGGACTTGTGGGTCCATCCCCCTTTTGTCATTTCTTGGAAAGTTCCCCCCATGTATTTTTCTTTGTGGACAAGAAAAAGAAAGGGTGAGGTGTTGTTTTTTAATTGGAGGGATAAGGGTTAGGTATCTTATTTTAATTGAAAGGGTTGTTAGGATGTTAAAAAGAATAAAAGTTTGTTAGGGATTTTATTCAGAGTTGTTCTTTTGTATTTTTTGTGGGATGTAATTACATGGGTGAGGGTATACAGTAGGATAAGGTAAAAATGGGTAAAAAGTGCTATCGGGAAGGGACAAAGTTTCGTGTCTACATCATGCCCCCTTTGAGTGTAAACAGGCAGTGTTTTCAGATAAAGAAGTAAACAACGAGACCGAATTTTATCCCGATCATTATTCAAAGAAAGAAGTAAAAGAAAGAAGGACAATCGAATCCTGTCGGACACCCTATCTACCCAAGTCATGAGGAAGTCATAAGTATCTCAAAGGGCTGGAAGAGAAGTAGACTATACCGAGTTGGAGAGTCGAGTGAGGTTCCATCGAGGTTCCGGTCATCGGCTTTGTCATTACATCAAAAAATGAAAATTACAAGTTAAAACATAAATGAAATTACAAAATCCTATCTATATAGCTTCTATTGGCTCTTGACTCGACTTTTATCACCCTATTCTTCAGGCAGGCTTCTGACTTGCAATTTCTTTCAACTTGTTGCTTGGCTTTCAATTGCTTTGCTTTGTTGCTTGACTTTTCATTTGTTCACCCTATTCTCCAGGCGGGCTCCTGACTTGCTATTTCATCACTTTGTTGCTTGACTTTTCATTTCTTCACTCTGTTCTCCAGGCGAGCTCCAAACTTGCTATTTCATCACCCTGTTCTTCAGGCGGGCTCCTGAAACCCAAAATTAAAACTCGAATGAAAATTGTCCCAAACAAAAATTATAGTAAAGTAGTATTTCATTTTTGAAAGCGTTGTCCCATTTTCCAGGAGGGTCCTGAACAGAAAGTAAAGTCCCATTTTTCAGGAGGGTCCTGAACTGAAAGTAAATTTCCATTCTTCAGAAGGGTCCTAAACATAAAGTAAAATCCCATTTTTTTCAGGAGGGTCCTAAACAGAAAGTAAAGTCCCATTTTTCAGAAGGGTTCTGAGCATAAAATAGAACCCCATTTTTCAGGAGGGTCCTGAACAGAAAGTAAAATCCCATTTTTCAGGAGGGTCCTGAACATAAAGTAAAATCCTATTTTTCAGGAGGGTCCTGAACAGAAGGTAAAGTCCCATTTTTCAGGAGGGTCCTGAGCATAAAGTAGAACCCCATTTTTCAGGAGGGTCCTGAACAGAAAGTAAAATCCCATTTTTTAGGAGAGTCCTGAACAGAAGGTAAAGTCCCATTTTCCAGGAAGGTCCTGAACATAAAGTAAAATCCCATTTTTCAGGAGGGTCCTGAGCAGAAAGTAAAATTCATTTTTCAGGAGGGTCCTGAACATAAAGTAAAATCCTATTTTTTTGGAGGGTCCTGAGCAGAAAGTAAAGTCTCATTTTTCAGGAGGGTCCTGAATAGAACGTAAAATCCCATTTTTTAGGAAGGTCCTGAGTAGAAAGTAAAATCTCATTATTTAGGAGGGTCCTAAACAAAAGGTAGAATCCCATTTTTCAGGAGGATCCTAAACAGAAAGTAAAATCCCATTTTTTAGGAGGGTCCTGAACAGAAAGTAAAATCCCATTTTTTAGAAGGGCCCTGAACAGAAAGTAAAATCCCACGGATGTAATTTCCAATGGTAGCTGAATTAAGTGAAAGCGAATTTGCCCCTATTTCAACAAAGAAAATTTATCAGTTAAAAACTTAGTGGTGGCTTGCTGCTCTTGGCTTCTCAGGTATCTGCCCCAGCACTCGTTCCTTTCATCTTTGTTCCAAATCGCTGACACTTGCCCTGTCTTGCCGCATTATTGACCCGGATCTAGATTGAGGGAAATGAGTTCTGACTCGAACAATGGATTTTTATTTTACCATGCCTCTGAGGTGCACCCTTTTCCCAAATCTGAATGCTTCCACGAATCTAACAGCCTGTCGGTTAATAGACTTTCTTTGCTTCGTGTTGAATTACGATCATATTTCTTTCATGTATTGGTCCTTGGCTTTTCCTTATATAATTGGAAATACTGGTAGTAAATTTTGAAATCCTTTCTCGCTTGCTTTGACACAGACTTGACTTAAAATGTAAAGAAATGATGGTGACTTTTATTTTGATGAATGACATAAAAAGACAAAAAGCTTGAATATGTAAATGAAAGAAAAGGGCAATGTCCCATATTCAAAAAAAGAAAACTTATCTGAATTCGGCAACCCACTCCACGGAGTATGACATGCAATTTGGATTAAGTTGTCTGATCTTCCTATCCAAACTCTCCATTTGTTGTTGAGTTCGTGCCTTTCCCGTCGAGCCACTTCTTCAAATCCATTGGAATCATATATCACATTTAATTGATGACATCTTAAAAGACTTTCACCAATAAATCTCTTTCTTTTCACTTTTCTCTTTTCTCTTGAACTCGACATCGCCTTACTGTGCCCGTGAGGGTTTTCACCAATAAGACTCTCTCATTTTTATTTCTCTCCACTCACCATCTCCTTATGGTGCCTGCGAGGGTTTTCACCAATAAGACTCTCTTATTTTCATTTCTCTCAACTCATCATCGCCTTATGATGCCCACGGGGGTTTTTACCAATAAGACTCTCTCATTTTGTATTTCTTTCCTAATTTCTTATGCTGAGGGAGACAAGTGGTACCTCACAATGTATCATCATATCCATTGCATGCTTAGCCTTAACATTATCAAAAATTGATCTGAAGGACTTTCTTTGGTTGTAACTTGGCTTTTGAATAAGGTTAGAAAAGGATGGCAAAAGGTTCAAACGACACTTGAAGTGGGGGTGGGACTTACAACTTTTGGAATCGACTCAAACAACACATTAACTCATGCCCCAGTTTTTGTTGACTGGGGACTCTAAAATCTTTATTTGGTTGGACCAAGCCCGAAATAGGGCAGCCTACGTATCTCACTCCCGAGAGAGGAGAATCAGGTCGCACGTAGTTTCATAAGCTTGTTCTTTGTTTTGATTTATTTTTCAAACTCTTTCTTTTATTCTTATTTTCTTGACATTTGTCTTTGACTCTATTTTGATTCCAAAAGAAGGATATGAAAGAAAAAAATAAAACAAAGCTCAAACAGGTAAACAAAGGATGACACAATATTTGGATAGAAGAATAAAATGTCTTCATCATATCAATCTTAAAAAATGCAAGTACTAAACATGCAATAAAATCAACAAAGGATAAAATATCATACATAATATCTTTTGACCGCATCAGCATTGATAGCCATTTCTGCCATTTTGCCTTCAGTAGCTGTCAAATATAAGGCTCCATTGGGCAATACTTTCTTTACAACGAAGGGACCTTGCCAGTTAGGGGAGAACTTGCCTTTCGCTTCAACTTGGTGAGGAAGGATACGTTTCAATACCAACTGACCAACTTCAAAATTCCTGGGATGGACCTTTTTGTTATACGCTCGAGCCATCCTCCTCTAATACAACTGGCCATGACACACAGATGTTAGCCTTTTTTCTCAATCAAACTCAAATGTTCCAGTCAGGTTTTAACCCATTTGTCATTATCAATCTCTGCTTCTAAATGACTCGAAGAGAGGTAATTTCAACTTCTACAGGGATGACTACTTCTGTTCCATACACAAATAAATATAGAGTTGCCCCTGTTGAAGTGCGAACAGTGGTGCAATAACCTAGCAATGCAAACGATAACTTTTCATGCCACTGTCTAGACCCTTGTACCATTTTTTGCAGTATCTTTTTTATTTTCTTATTGGTGACTTCTACAGCACTATTGTCCTTTGGGCGATATGGAGTAGAATTTCGATGTGCGATCTTAAACTGTTGACACACTTCTTGCATCAAATGACTATTGAGATTGGCAGCATTGTCTGTAATGATCATTTTAGGAATTCCAAACCTACAAATGATGTTGGCATGAACAAAATCTACCACAGCCTTCTTTGTCACTGACTTGAAAGTTACTGCTTCTACCCACTTTGTGAAGTAATCAATGGCTACCAAAATAAATCTATGTCCATTTGATGCCTTTGGCTCAATCGGTCCAATCACATCTATTCCCCAAGCCACAAACGGCCATAGAGCGGCCATTGCATGTAACTCAGTAGGAGGAGAACGTATCAAATCACCGTGTACCTGACATTGATGACATTTTCGAACAAATCGAATAGAATCCCTCTCCATAGTAAGCCAGTAATAACCTGCTCGAAGAATCTTCTTTGACAAGATATGACTGTTCATATGCGACCCACATACTCCAGAGTGTATTTCGACCATAATTGCCGAGGCTTCTCTTGCATCTACACACCTCAAAAGTCCCAGATCTGGGGTTCTCTTATATAAGATCCCCCCACTTAAGAAAAATTCACTAGCCAAATGCCTAATAGTTCTCTTTTAATCGTTGGTGGCATATGTTGGGTATTCTCCTGACTGAATGTATCGCTTGATATCCAAGAACCAGGGTTCTCCATTGAGCTCTTCTTCAATCGCATTACAGTAAGCATGCTGATCACGACTCTGTATATGCACAGGATCGATGTAGGCTTTATCAGGATATTGGAGCATTAAAGACAGAGTGGCTAAAGCATCAGCAATTTCATTATGAATCCTTCGAATATGCCTAAATTTTACTAACACAAACCGCTGACATAACTCCTACAAGCATTGTCGATATGGGATGAGCTTCAAATCTCGTGTCTCCCAATCTCCTTGAACTTGATGGACGAGCAAATCCGAATCCCCCAACACCAATAATTTTTGGACTCCCATATCAACAGCTAATCTCAAACCAAGAATGCAAGCTTCATACTCTGCCATGTTGTTAGTACAGTAAAATCGAAGTTGTGCTGTTATCAAAAAATATTGTCCCAATTCAGAGATAAGAACCGCACCTATTCTGACTCCTTTCATATTGATAGCTTCATCGAAGAACAACTTCCAACCTGGATCAGCATTTATAACGACTTCATCAACACACGACACTTCTTCGTCAGGAAAATATGTCTTTAATGGCTCGTACTCTTCATCGATGGGATTCTCAGCAAAATAATCTGCCAAGGCTTGGGCTTTCATGGCGGTTCGAGTCACATATACAATGTCGAACTCGGTAAGCAATATTTGCCACTTTGCCAATTGACCTATAGGCATAGGCTTCTGAAAGATATACTTCAAAGGATCCATGTGGGAGATAAGATAAGTAGTATAGAATGAGAGATAATGCTTCAACTTCTGTGCTGTCCAAGTTAGGGCACAACATGTCTTTTCAAGAAGAGTATACCTGGCCTCATATGCGGTGAACTTCTTGCTAAGATAACAAATAGCCTGCTCCTTTTTGCCAATGACATCATGTTGACCCAGGACATAACCAAAATAATTGTCCATGACTGATAAATATAAGATCAAAGGACTACCAGGCTTCGGTGGTACCAGCACGGGCGGATTTGACAAATATATCTTGATTCTGTCAAACGCTTCCTGACATTCTTCAGTCCATTCTACCGTAGCACTCTTTTTCAGCAACTTAAATATGGGCTCACAAGTTTTTATAAGTTGAGCAATAAACCTGCTAATGTAGTTCAGTCTACCAAGCAAACTTATCACCTCCGTCCTATTCTTGGGCGGGGGCAAATCCTGAATGGCTTTGATTTTCAAGGGATCCAATTCAATCCCTCGACGGCTGACCACAAACCCCAACAGCTTTCCAGACGAAACTCCAAATACATATTTTGCCGGGTTAAGCTTGAGATTATACCTTCGAAGCCTTTCAAAGAACTTAAATCTTTAACATGGTCGGCCCGACTTTTTGACATAATAATCACATCATCCACGTATAGCGTAATCTCCTTATGCATCATATCATGAAACATAGTGGTCATGACTCTCATGTAGGTTGCTCCAGCATTCTTCAAACTGAACAGCATCACTCGATAACAATAGGTCCCCCATGGTGTGATAAAAGACGTCTTATCCGCGTCTTCATCATCCATAATAATCTGGTGATATCCGGCATAGCAATCCACAAAAGAGGAAACATCGTGTTCAGCACAGTTGTCTAGCAAAATATGAATGTTGGGCAGTGGAAAATCATCTTTCGGACTTGCTCTGTTCAAATCACGGTAATCAACACACACTCAAATTTTGCCATTTTTCTTTGGTACGGGAACAACATTGGATAACCACATGGGATAATGAGCCACTCAAATTACTTTGGCTTCAAGTTATTTTATGATTTACTCTTTGATTTTAATACTTACATCAGTTTTAAACTTCCTCAACTTCTGTTTGACAGGAGGGAATACGGGGTCAGTTGGTAGTTTGTGAGCTACTAATTCAGTGCTTAAACCAGGCATATCATCATAAGACCATTCAAAAACATCCTTATAATCAATTAATGCTTGAATCATTCCATCTTTTAGTTATGGCAAAGCATGTACACTGATTTTAGTTTCCCTAATATCTTCTTCATTCCCTAGATTTATTGGCTCAGTCTCATTCAAATTTAGGATTCGTTTTGTCTTCAAACTGTTCCAACTCTTTGCTTATTTCTTCTGGTGCTTCTTCTTCATCATATTCCCCATCCTGCTTCATTACATCTTGATTAGTTTGGATTTTAAGATCAGGCTAAAAATTCCGCATACATGTCATGTCATTAGAATCAGCATAAAGAGAACTGTATATAAAAAACAAAATATATTAGACACGAAACAAAAGGGACATTGCATTTTATTAAATAAAAAGATAGAAGGGCTTAAGCATAGATGCCAACATAACATAAACAAACTAAAATCTGAATTACAACCCTGAAACAACTCAGATAAACCGAAAAAAAAAACAAAATAAACTACCAAAAATCCCTCCCAACGGGGAGAGGAGTGACTTCCCAATTATTGAGTCGGACAGCTGGACCTATGAATTGCACGTCTGCCATACTGGTACCTTCTCCTGATTCAACCATATCAACTTCAATAAAAAGGTTCTGGCAATTATCAACCAATTCAACTTCAAATTCCACATGCTTTGTGACACCGCTCTTAATAAATGACTCATTGAGTAGTGGCATTGGGCGAGGGAGTGACCATGTTTCCTTTTTCCTTCCCTTGGCTTTCTTCAGATCTTCAGCCGTAGGCTCAAATCCCAGACCAAACGTGCCCACGTTCTCACTTAGACATATGGGATGAACTATACCGTGCAGAGATGCTCCCAAACCCTTTCCTGGCTCAAATCCATATTTCCAAAGTTCACTCACCATCATGATAGAAGCGGAAGACAATTGCGGTCCCGGTATAACCTGCCATTCAAGGATACGATTCACTGGCACTGTATTCAAAATTTGATATACGAATATTTCCTCTACGTTATTTGCTTCAATAAAAGACAAGGGAGAATCTTCGCAGGTGGATAAATCTCCTTCACTGTGAATAACCACTTCTTGCCTGTCATGCTTAAACTTAATCATTTGGTGCAGTGTAGATGCAACCGCCTTGGCCTTGTGGATCCACGACCTTCCCAACAACAGATTGTAAGAGGAGTCTATATTCAATACTTGAAAATCTATGGCGAACTCAACAGGCCCTATGATCATAACATGAGTGACGTAGAAATCTTTATACTTCACTGTAATATAAAGGCCTCGGTTATGCCATGTACCTTCAATAGGTAATTCATCATCAAAAAAGCTTATCCAATTGACCTCAAAGATTTTTTCGACCATTTTCTCAAGCTGATTTACTGTAATCTCTCTAGGAATATATGCTTTATTTAATACCTTCAGTAAAATATAACGATGCTCCTTGGAGTGCAACAACAAAGATAAGAGGGAAATTTGAGCAGGGGTTTTCTTCAACAGGTCTATTATTGAATACTCTGGTAATTTCATCTTTTTCAAAAATTCTTCAGCTTCTTCTTTGGTGATAGGCTTTTTGATAGATGAAGGTTCACTCACAATTGGCTTGAACTTTCTTAAAATTTTAGGCACGAAGCATCTTCCTGACCTAGTCAAACCCCCTACCTCATCTACATCTTCCACTACTTCTTTCCCATGATAGGTCATCACAGTCCGCCCATCATTCTAGGGAACCCTTTTCGTATCAACTATCGAAGATTCGGTCACCGGTTTGAGGATAATAGGCGCTGCCAGTACTCCTTTCACCGTCAAGATGGGCTTACTCGGAGCTCCTACCACTGTCAACTTAGGTTTATCCTGACTTAAATCAACATACCTTCTAGCACCTTGCACCATGATCAGGGGTTTCTTTGTGCTTTCTTGGGCTTTATCTTCTCTCATTCCTCTCTAGCTCAATGACATTGCTTTCAAAGACTGCTACATTCACTGATTTCTCCTCGATGGTCTGTATCTTCATGATAGGCTTATAACACCTTCATGACTCTTTCCCGTCATATATCAATTCTAACATATTGGTTTCAGCATGGGTTGGCAGTGGATTCTGGTTAATGTTTGGACCCTCTGGGGCCTGGACCAGCATCTGATTTGTGTCAATTAAATCTTGGACAGCTCTCTTTAAATGCCAGCATTTCTCGATATCATGGCCTAGTATATCAGAATAGTACGCACACCTTAAAGAATAATCGAGATTCCTCGGCAGTGGATTTGAAAGCGTTCCTTGAATTGGGCTTCAGACCTTCAACTTTCTCAACTTATCAAACAAGCTAGCATGTGACTCCCCAAGAGGTGTGAATTGATTTTTGACTGCCTTCTCTTTGTTATACTCGGGCCTAGGTTGAAAACCGGGTCTGGAGGGTTTTTGGTAATTCGGTGGAATGGGTGGGTGATTTTGTGGAGCTTGCGCGCGCCATTGCGGGTAAGAAATGGTTTGGGCATATGGCAGCGCGCTATATACTGGGTACGGGGGTGGTGGAATGGAATATAAAGGGTTTTGTGGAGGGTAGTAATGGTGGGGAGGAATATATGGAGCTTGGGCGTAGACTTGGGCTTGGGATTGGGGATAGGAACGAGGTAGTCTTTTGAGATAGGAATGGGTTCCAGCTACGACAGTCGCCACGTCCTCTTTCTTTTTTTTACCTCTGAATGCGCTAGATCTACCTTGAATCGCTTATGTAGTGGCTTTCAATGCGGCAAAACTCACTATTCGGACGGTCTTAATTCCGTCCTCTATCATTTCCCCCATTTTGAGGACTTCAATAAAAGACTTTCCCATTGCCAGAAGTAAATGTTGAAAATAGGTCTCATCCTGTGCCTAAATGAAAACCTCTACCAACTTACTTTCTTTCATTAGAGGCTTTACCGTGGCGGCCTGTTCACGCCACCTTATCGCGTATTCCCTAAAACCTTCAGTGCTTTTCTTCTTCATGTTGACCAAGGATTTTTCGTCCCGAATCAGGTCGATGTTATATTGAAAATATTGAACAAACTTAGAAGCTAAGTCATCCCAGTTGTTTCACTTGTCGATATCTTGATCGATAAACCATTCTGAAGCCAGATCAGAAAGACTCTCACCAAAGAAAGCCATGAGCAGCTTTTTCCTTCCTCCTGTAGCCCTCAATTGGTTGTAATAACGTCTCAAGTGTGCCACGGGATCACCATGCCCTACATACTTCTCGAACTTGGGCATTTTAAAATCGAGGGAAAGGTTGATGTCTGGGAACATGCAAAGATCTTTATAGGAAACACTCTTATAACCTTCGATTCCCTGTAAATTCCTCATGTCTTGTTATAAACTTTTCAACTTCCGTGCTATGACTTTCTGCTCCTCTATTGCGATAGGTTTCTCTGTATCAAATGGAAATGCAGGTGGCTGAGTGTACCCATACGGTTCATTCATTCTCAAAGTAGGCTCCGGGGCATAATACTGACTATCTGGAACCTTTAATACTGGCTCACTGGTAGACCAAGGAAGCCCCATTGTCGGACGCACAGCATATGTGGGAGCTTCAGGTGGTGGTGGAGCCACGAATACCGGTGTAATCGGTGGCACCGGCTGAGTAGCGGGTCTTGATTGGGGAGCTGCCAAGGGCACATTAGAACTGCCAGGATAATAATGTCGCGGAGTGAATCCTGGCGCGTGCTCAGGTGACTCAGTAGAAGCAGAGAATTGCACTTGAGAGAGCGGTGGGCAATTAGAGATATTCCCAAGACCTTCAGAGAGCAGAGGAGGAGGCATTCCGCTGGCCCATGCCCGGTGCAAATCTATCAATTGTTGCCTGAGCCTTACTACCTCATCATTGTGTTCTGAACTTTCTTCCCTGTAATCCTTATCCGGGTCCATGAGCGAATTTTCAATCTCCCTGCTAGCCATGGAGAGCTTTGCTTTGGATCTAGTGAAGTATGGGTGACTAGCCAGAGTGCTGCAAACCTAACACTATTATCTGAAAGAACATGCTCATCAAAGACAACATTCGTTAGGATTAGGGTACGCAACAAGCATGGGAATCACATTGGTAAAATTGTCCTAAATTCATGTTTATTTCTACCAGCTTTTGAGGGTAGTGAGGTCATTTTAACATCATCCCGATTTTTATCTACACTTATTTGCTTCTTTCCTCCAAACATACCCTTTTTTTTTGCCCTCCTTTCCCTCTCTCTTCTTTTTTTCCTTTTTATTCTTTTTTTCGTATTAGTCTCTGTTTTTTTTCCTTTATTGTGTCATCATCCTTTCTTTCTTTTCTTCTCTCGCTATCCACCTTCATTTTATCATTCTTTATGGCTTTTGTTTTTCTCTTTAAAAGAGGAAAAATAATGAAAAACAACGAAACAAAATGATTAGATCGAACCCAAAAGTAGGTTGCCTACGTATCATGTTGTACATGAATCAGATCTTGCATAGTTTGGGCTGCATATGCATAAGCATCACACAATTGAAGGTTTTTTTTCACGAAAAATGAAAACAAGTAAACAAAAGAAAGATGTAATATCATAACATTTCGATGTAAGAAACAACAAAACATACAACAAATTTAGGACCACTTTAAAACCAAAAAACAAATACAAAACCATATTCTAAACCCCTAACGACATCCGTGCAATTACTAATAAAGACCCGAATATCAAAAATAACTTGACTCCGACTTAACACAGACACCACCCTACAATGACAGAAACATAAAAGACTCAAAACTACATAAAGATAAGACATGTTCTTTCAAACTGGTGCTCTGTGTGACGTCCCTGGCTGAGATGAACCCATCTGTGAAGTCCCCTCTTTTTCACTCAGACTTTGCAACATATCCTGCAACGACGTTTTGATACCCGGGAACAAATTTCTTGCTCGTATCCCCGCCTCTTGGAGATTACACCCGCAAAGGTTTATCTGACACCCATCCACAGCTAAGATCAAACGTGACAACTGAACTCTCAAAAACTCCACCTTGGCACCCGGATCTTCCTGCTCATCATCCTCTACCATGATTGCTTCCCGTATTTGCTCTCTAAGTTGGGCTGGTAAGGGTCTACTAATGCCACGGGGCAGAGATTGTAGCCAAATTTTATAGTTTTGAGTGCATCCTAGATTTTCCTCGAGCGTATCGACACCTAACTTTATCGCGTTATTCCATAATTGCTCATATTTGCTTTCCCCCATGGCTTGGTCTTTAAAGTACTCTACATCCTTTAGAAGGTCCATTATTGGGGGGACGTCTTGCATCCTACCCAACTGATGCATCACCCTTCTTGGACTGTAAGGCCTAGTGCAGTTAAGTCCTCTCAAAACTAGAAAGAGTTGCATTTGAGATCCAATCAAGATTTTCTTAGGACGAAACCACATATAGCACCAAAGAATGTTGTTCGGAGTTCTTGATTAGAGAAATTCGATCCAAGAATTGACTCCAATAGGAAAAGAAAATTTGTCAAAACGCATTCTCTTTTGCATGGCTTGCACTCGATCATTCAGACTACTGTCGATCACATCTGCTCTAATCAAAGAAGGCGTATCAAGTGCTCCATCATCCACAATTGCAATATCAGATTACTCCCCTCAAAAAAACGTACCCCTACTTTTACTTCAGTTAAAGCCTTATATATTTCTGTTAAGATCATTGGTACAATGGTGACCTCATCTTTTTTCTTGAATAAAGCTATCACCACTGATTGTAGACGAGTATTGATACACCTCTCATCTAACGGGAACACTAAGATACCCAACAAAGCCAGACAGAAAACCTCAAGACGACGTTGTTCCCAGATTTTTTTGGTAGTACAGAATTCATTCCAAAAGCAATCGAAACCCTCTAAGGACCCAAATCTAGCAAACAAATAGTCCAAGGAAATCCAAGATTGTTTGAGACATCCCAGATGCTTGTTATCTTTTAATCCACAGAGTCAAAGAAATTTCTTACGAGTATGATTACGGGATAAAATCATCTGTTGACCCATGTAAGTCAACCAAAATAAATGAGAGACTTCTGCCAGGGTAGGAGTTAATTCACAACTTTCGAACCTAAAAACCAAATTATTTGGATCCCAGAAAGTCAATGCAGCTTCTATTAGATCCAGACGAGGCGTGAGATCCATGAGTGCTACAAGATTGTCTAACACTTTCCTCACTTCGTGCTTTTCAGAGTAATTGAACGTGCCCCACCACTTGATCAACTTTTTGGGCACCTTGACAACCATAAGGACTCTAGACTTTGTGGACAGATCCATCCTGTAGTAGCAGATAAGAAATTATCTCAAAAATTTGATAAGAGCAAAATGTTCCCAATCAATGAGAATTTGATGCAGACATACGTCGATGGGACAGACCGCTTCATGACTCCAAATCGCCAAACAGTAATGCTGAATAGAATCAGCCTACTTGGCTAACAACTCTAGGTTACGGGATAAAAGATCTAGCCTAAGAGTAAGACGAAGGACAAAATAAAGGTTACCGAACCCACAGAAGGTTGCCTACGTATCCCGTCCCAAGGGACGGGAATCAGGTATGCGTAGTTCGTCCATGTTGGACAAATAAAGTTTAAATAACAGACTGACCCTAACTTAAGAGACACAACCAAAGACCTATGAATAAAGAAAAATAGAAAAAATTTGGGTTTTTAATGTGACACCAACAACTATGAAAGAAAAAATCTTTTTGGTATTTTCGTTAAATGAAATGTACAAAACTTCTACCACCTTTTTTTTGAATTTTTCTTTTATAAAAAGCCCCTAAAAAAAAAATCTTTTTGGAGTTTTCGAATTGTGAAAGCTTGCTAAAGGAAACAAAAGGAAAATCTTTTTGATCTTTTTTCTTTTTTGTTTGAATTTTTGAATCGTGGAAAACAAAAGCCATAAAGAACTCTAAAAACTACAAAACTCTTTTTCGGACTAATTTTTTTCTTCTTTTTTTTTTCACACACTTTACTTTATAACACATGCTTTACCCCACATCAGTCTGTCAAATGACCACGTTATCCTCAAAGATGCAACATTTAGCACGTAGGAATGCTTTAAAGGTAAGTCTCCTACAAAGGACCAAGTGGACCCGCTAGGTCTCAATATGATGCACATAAGCATGACCTAAAGGCTGACCTACGCTGGGGTTCACTAACAAGGCCGTTCAGGGGAGCATATGGTCGATAGTGGTTGCTTAACTTTCCACCTACTCCATACATCCAACGGCTCCCCCCCTAAAATAAAGGTGACTCAACTAGAGTTCGAGCGCATGACGTGCGCTCCGAAACTTGTTACGGAAAGAATGACTAGGGTTATGCACATGATGTCAGATATAAAAGCGGTAACACATAGGATAAATACTGTAAACAAAGAGCACGAAAATACACAAAAGTGAAAACACAAACAAAAATCACAAACAATGCTTATACACTCGTAATGCCAAACAAAGCTGATACGACTCCAAAAAGGCTCGAATTCTGAAATTGTCCCCAGCAGAGTCGCCAGAGCTGTCACACCCCTCCAAAAAGATTCGTTTTGAATTCGAAAGGGGGGTTTTATTATCAAAGTGACAAAAGATGAAAATTTGTTTCGAAAAGGATTCATTTTATTCAAAACTCAGAGTCGCCACTTGGTATAATCCGGTGTGCCACGTCACCTTTAGAAACCCCTTTTCAAAATGATTTTGACTCTGTAAAACTGATCCGCAAACAGAGATTCCAACTAAGGAATTCTGTTGACCGAGGGGAAGGTGTTAGGCACCCCTTGGTCCCGTGGTTAGACCACGGTCGCTTGGTGGAGCGTATCGGCTAATTGTGACACTACGAGTGTACAAACCACACGAAACACGTAAAAACAATCAATCAAGCAAACAAGACAAAACAATCCAAAATTTAGTGTCCAGTTCAATTATACAGTCCCGAAAAATGAAAAATGCGAAAATATAAAACCTATCTTATTCTAAACTAATCCTAAACTACTCCTGAGCTGAACTCCACCCGACGTTCTCGGCCTTGACCATGCGCCGTCTTCATATACATGATACTTCGGGGCATTCCCCGGTAAATAAATACAATCCCTTCGGGGCATTCCCCGGCAAAACGAATACATCTAAATTAAACACGATAAACGAAGCGTTAACACACATTCAAACATTCAACGTATTCAAAAACAAATCACTCCTAAATTTTGCCTACCTGAACCTAAATATTCTTTGCCTATCCAGTTCAATGACATTATGTTCAACATCATAATGAATCAAAATTAACCTGAATCTAACCTTTTCATCAGTTTTCAATTCCCTCTCTCAACTTCCTTTTAAAGCAATTAATCAATTCTTCAACTACCAATCCAAGTTTTCACATTCAAAATCCAACATCAGCTAACCCATAGCAAAGATTCGAACATGCTCAACCAATAAATCATTCCTGATTAGTTAACCAACTTCAACATAGAATCACTCAAACAATCGAACTTGCTCAACTACACAATAAAAATCATATCATCAACCAAATCATTCCATCTATAATATCGAATATCATAACCAAAGAAATAAGATGGTAGAGATTAGAAATGGACCTGATTCAAAACTTTTTGGAGAATATTATAAGAAAATCCACTTTCAAGAACCTCGACTTGAGCCTCAACAACGACAAAAATTCAGCTTGATAGAGAAATAGCAATATGAACTGAAGCCTCAAACGACCTCACTATTTCAAGCTGGATTAAGCTAGCAATCAGTGGGAAATGGAAAAAATATTGAGAATTTCGAACCGGGCTCGTTGAACGAACAAAACTGGGCAAACGTTGACGAGGATTCCAGCTAAGTAATCGCCGAAACAGTGACCAAACCCACCGACCAATTTTCGAGTAACCCGAACCATTCCCGTTTTCTTCTCCATTTCAGATTTCAACCTCGAATCCCTCTCTCTCTCAATCTCGCACTCTCGACTTCTCCTCCGCGTGTATGTGATGTGAGTAAAATAAAATGGAGTCACTGTGATGTTTTTGAATCCGTGAGGTGAGTGAAAGTGATTAAGGTGATATATTTTTTATCGTCCACCAAAAGCCAAGCCGAAGAAGAAGATGAGAAGCATTTTTTGTGCGATGGACTTTTTCCAAAAAATGGAGCAACTCCCTGTTTTTCTTCTGCCTTTTTCGTGCACTCTGTATGTATATATTGCTAACGAAAAGAAAAATATGTTTTTTTTTTGGGACTTGTGGGTCCATCCCCCTTTTGTCATTTCCTGGAAAGTTTCCCCCATGTATATTTCTTTGTGGACAAGAAAAAGAGAGGGTGAGGTGTTGTTTTTTAATTGGGAGATAAGGGTTAGGTGTCTTATTTTAATTGAAAGGGTTGTTAGGATGTTAAAAAGAATAAAAGTTTGTTAGGGATTTTGTTGAGAGTTGTTTTTTTTGTATTTTTTGTGGGATGTAATTACATGGGTGAGGGTATATGGTAGGATAAGGTAAAAATGGGTAAAAAGTGCTATCGGGAAGGGACAAAATTACGTTTCTACAGTAATTAATTGAAACTTGGCTGAATAGGATAATTAGAAGTCTATGTTTGCTAAGATATATAGTTTTCTCTAAAATAAATCATTTTTGAAATCTAACTTTTTTTGACTTTATTAGATCACGAAGCTCGGAGGTAAATCGAATATCGATTTATCTTAATTTTGTTCAATTTGAGTTAATTTTTTTAGTGTGATCATATTTAAAATTAATTTGATCATAATTGCAAAGTAATTAACCTTATTCACGCCTAATTTGGATATGGTACATTGTCCCACATAACGATTACAATTTTATGATAATATATATGGAATGATTGATAAAAATGTAATAATTACAAATATATCTTTAAAAGTATGACAAAAAATACCAAATGGGGAACGCATTAGTATTCAAATGAATTCCTTTTAATCAACCAACTGCAAATTTTAAATCATGGTCGATAGTTTTTTTTTTTCAAGAACTAAAAGAACTTGGTAGCATAAACTTTCAATAGCCCAAATGGCTCCTCTGTGCCCCAACAAAAATAGAAACTTATTAGTGCAGTCAGAATTTCATAAAAAAATTAAATTAAAGAAGTCTAATAGAGAAAAAATACAAAAAATAGAGAAGAAAAAATGTAATATACACATCCTTTTTAAGTCTTTAATCACGACAATATAGATTAAAAACAAATACATAATCAATACATAATTTGTAAATTCTATTTTGTATACATTAATAGACAATAAACAATCTCAAATTGTACGTTTAAGCCAATTATAAACAAATTTTATTATAAATTTACTTTTGGTGATGCTACACTTTTAAAAAAATATATTTCAAAGGGTCAGTCGGTGCACTAAGCATCCCACTTTCATTCGCGATTCGGAAAAAGGTCGCATCGTCAAACATATCTATATTAATCCTTGAAAATTCTATTAAACTAGAGCTAATCATATTCTTAAATGTACCATATAACCATTCTATGTGATTAACCATTTAACCATTCTATGTGATTCAACGCTCACGATACAAAAATTAAAAAAAGTGATGAAATAGACAAACATGTTCCAATTTGGGTAGAGAAAAAAAGATAGTGGGTCATCTAATCAGTCAATAATGAAGAAAAAAAAGTAATCAGACACTAATGGAGAACAAAAGACTTTTTAGAAAAAACAAAAGTTAAAAATTTATGCTTACTGATGCAAATGAAGCCTGACGATCTGTTCGCGATGACTATTGACACCTAATTTTCATCCTCTGTAATTTGGTTTAATGTTGAGCTTCTTCTATTTTAAATGGAATTGAAATAATTACTTTACCTTTTGGGATAATTTTATAGTAATTATCATCCTTTCCTATGTTTTAGACGCGTATGATTTTACTACTCAAATAAATACGTTACTATCAAAAATCAGCTTTCGGTCAAGGTTCGCCTTTTAAAATTGATTAAATCAAGGCTGAGTTTGGTGTAAGTGTATTTTACCATAAAATAATTCATTTTTGAAATCTAACTATTTAGACTTTATTAAATCACGAAACTTGGATCGGATATTGATTCATCTTAATTTTGTTCAATTTGAGTTAATTGTTTAGTGTGATCATATTTAAAATTAATTTGATCACAATTGCACATCAATTAACCTTATTCATACCTAATTTGGATACGTATTTAATCAAACTAGTTTCTGAACACGTGTGTCCCACACAAGGATAACAATTCTATGATAATATATATGAATTGATTGATATAAATATAACAATTACAAATATGTGTTTAAGAATATGACAAAAAACACCAAATGAAGAGTGTATTTTAGTATTCAAATGAATTCCTTTTAATCAACCAACTGCAAATTTTGAACTATGGTCGGTGGTCGTTTTTTTTTTTCAAGAACTAAAAAAACTTGATAGCACAAACTTTCAATAGCCCAAATGGCTCCTTTGTGCCCTAACAAAAATAGAAACTTATTAGTTCAATCAGAAATTCATACAAAACTAAATTAAAGAAGTCTAATAGACAAAAAATGAAGAAGAAAAAATACAATATACACATCCTTCTTAAGTCTTTAATCATGACAATATGGATGGGAAAACAAATACAATCAATACATAATTTTTAAATTCTATTTTGTATACACTTATAGACAATTTTTATTTTAAAATAAATATTGATTATAAATTTTAAAATTTAGTTTTCCAAGTAAATAGGTGTTAATGTGTGATAAACTTATAAGTGTATAACAAATACCAAATATTTTTATTATAAAATATTTAATTATATATTTACTTGGATAAATAATCTCAAATTGTACGTTTAAGTCAATTATAAACAAATTCTATTATAAAATTACTTTCAGTGATGCTCTATTATAAAATTACTTTCAGTGATGCTACACTTTTAACAAAAATGCTTCAAAGGATCAGTCGGTGCACTAAGCATTCCAATTTCATACACGATTCGAAAAAAGGTCGCGTCGTCGAACATAGCTATATTAATTCTTGAAAATTCCATTAAACTAGAGCTAATCATATTCTTGAACGTACCATATAACCATTTTATGCGATTAACCATTTAACCATTCTATGTGATTCAACGCTCACGGTAGAAAAATTAGAAAAAGTGATGAAGTAGACAAACATGTCCCAATTTGGGTAGAAAAAGAAAGAGGGAGGAATCATCTAATCAGTCAATAATGGAGCAAAAAAAGACTAAAGTTAAAAATTTATGCTTACTGATGCAAATGAAGCCTGAGGATCTGTTTACGACGACTGTTCACACCTAATTTTTGCCCTCTATAACTTGATGTAATGTTGAGCTTCCTCTATTTTAAATGAAATTGAAATAATTACTTTACATTTTGGGATAGTTTTATAGTAATTATCATGCTTTCCTGTACTTTAGAAGCGTATGATTTTACTTCTCAAATAAATACGTTACTATCAAAAATCAGCTTTTTCGATCGAGGTTCGCCTTTAAAATTGATTAAATCAAGGTTGAGTTCTGTTAAGTGTATTTTGCCTTAAAATAAATTATTTTTGAAAACTAACTATTTAGACTTTATTAGATTAAGAAGCTCAGAGGTAAATTTGATATCAATTCGTCTTAATTTTGTTCAATTTGAGTTAATTGTTAAGTGGGACCATATTTAAAATTAATTTGATCATAACTGCAAAACACCTAACCTTGTTCACACCTAATTTGGATATATATTTAATGAAACTAGTTTGTGAACACGTGTATTGCACGTGTATCCCACACAACGATTAAAATTCTATGATAACTAGAAAATAGACCCGCGCTTTACGCAGTTATCAAACACTTCAACTACGTGAGTTATAAATACTTTGTTTGCTTTTTATTTTTAAATATCAAAATAAATATTTACAATAACCAAAATGTCTTCAACTTTATTTAAAAACAATAAATTAAAATACAAGTTTTTGATTTAAATTTTGTCTAATCAAATTAAGATTATATTATGATTTTATTTTTTTACTTTGATTTATAAAGAAAAAAAATTATAATCATAATATAATCTTATGGAAATCCAAAGGACAATAACCATCAGACGCATAGCTAATTTATATTTGATGGATTTAATTTTTAAATTTTTTAAGATTGCAATCATTATCAAATGGCTATGACATATTCACCCCGGTAGCACATTTAATATATGCCATAAGTTAAACTATAGAGGATGTTTAGATGAACTTTTAAAAAGTAACTTATATAAGCTAAAAGTCATAAATAGGAGAGACTCTACTTTTAATTTTTAACTTAAATTTTATGTATTTTTGGCTTAAAAGTGAGTAGCATTTTTTTAGCTCTATCAAATACTATTAAAATAAAAGAAATATTTAAAAGCCAAAATTACTTAAAATTAAATCACTTCAAACACAGCCATAATACTTTTTAATTAAAATATTTTTTTATTTAAAAATTTTATAAATGAAAATAAAAAAGTAATAAAATAGATAAAGAATAGTAGTAGTTATTTATAGAACATAAATCATGAAGGTAAATGACAACAGAAGGTAAAACTTACCTTATTTGTATTCCTTTTCTGTTCCATTTTTTGCCTCTTTTTGTTTCTTCATTTGTCCTGATTTTTCTCCTAAAATCGGTAAAATCCCCAATTTTTCTCCAAAATTCATGCAAAATCTTCTCCTCTTTCTTTTATATCTTATGCTATCTCAATACTTCTACTTAAAAATTTATTATAGGTATATTTTATAAAGTATTCCTAAGAAAGAAAAAATAAGAAAAGAAAGAGAATAGAACAATCATACTATATCATATGTACTATTTCAGAACAAAAAATGTTAAACACACTCTTTTCATTAGGTGCCTATCAAACTCATCAACTTTAACTTCATCAACAGATCCTTTATTATGAATATCTTTTTTTCATCCTCGTATTCATCTTTTTTCTTTGATGCAATAAATTCGACCTTTTATCATCCTCGTATTCATCTTTTTTCTTTGGCGCAATAAATTCAACTTTTGAGAAACAATTGCGAATCTTTTGCACAAAATTCTCTTCCTATCTTCTTATAAATCTTTTGAAGAGGATTGTGTAATTGAAACCAAATGATATTGGCTTTTTTATTTATAGGTTAGAAGTTTGAGCTTTTTTTTGCTTACTTGCTGCCATTATTTTTTAGGTTATAATGATCAAAATAATGAGATTTTACGAGGAGGGATTAAAAAGGCGTGAATAATTAGGTTACTGAAAAATTAATTCTATCAGGTTACCGGAATATTATTATCTAAACTTAATGATGAGTACGTGGGTGTATTAATGAAATAAATGGAACCCCGAGGAATTAAACAAATGAGGATTTCATCTTTTTTTCTACAGATTTTATAGATATTATATATGGGGAAAAGCTCAAAAAATGGAGAAAAAGGATAAATAACAATGCTAGTTATATAGAGGCGCCACATGTACTCATATTTCTCTTTAATATTATATATAGATATGCATGTAATGAGTGATGAAAATGTAATGTCACACCCTTTTATAACCAAAAAGATTGAATTTTAAAGTTTGAAAGGGTTTTTATTATTAAAGTGACAAAATGAAGATAATTGTTTCGAAAAAGGATATTTTTTACATTCAAAACTCAGAGTCGCAACTTGGCATAATTCGGTATGCCAAGTCACCTTTGAAAAATTCTTTTCTAAACAATTTGACTCTTTAAGACTGGTTTACGAAAAGAGATTCCGGCTAAGGAATTCTGTTGACCGAGGGGAAGGTGTTAGGCACCCCTCAATCCCGTGGTTCGACCACGGTCGCTTGGTGGATCATATCGGCTAATTTGACACCAACGAGTGTATAAACCACACAAAACACATAAAACAATCAATCAAACATGCGAAACAAAAAAATCAAAAATATAGTGTTCAGTCCAATTATACAGTCCAAAATAAAAATGCGAAAAATAAATCCTATTCTAATCTACACTAATCGTAACTACGCTCCCGCGCTTTACCCAATGCCTCTGGCCTTTATCACAAATATCTTCCGCCAACATAATATGTCGGGGCATTCTCTGGTGAATAAATACAATGTGTATCGGGGCAATCCCCGATTAAATGAATACATTTGAATTAAATACGATAAACTAGAAAGAAACATCCACACGCACATTCCAACATTCAACCGAAACAACAAGTTCTAAAATTTGCCTACCCGAACCTATATTGCTTATCCGTTTTGACACATCATAAATCTATCACGATTCATATCAACAATAAATCAAAATTAAATCAAATCTATCCTTTTTGTCAATTTTCAATTCTCACCCCCAAATCCCTTTTATCAATCACCACAATTAGCAATCACCATTTCAATAATCTATGCTCATTTTTAGTAATGAATTTAAACAGCAAAACAAGATCAACGAAATCAAGCTATCATAATCAACCAACACGTAATGCAACCAGTCAAAATGAAGAAAAGAGAATGGGTTGAAGAAATGGACCTCAATAGATCTTGCTTTCATCGATAATAAAGAAAACCCGGACTTGAAACTCCGAATAAAACCCAACTTCAAACTCGATATCGAGAATTGAAATCCGAAGCTGGACTCGACGAATGGGTTAAGACGAATAGAAACCTAAATCCCAGAATCAGCAATGAATATCGATGAACCCGAGATGGAATCACTACAACACGAAAATCAGACCCGTACACAAGAACTATCGTGTGACCAACACATAATATGATCAGTTTCAGCAAAGAATCCCTATTGTTTTAATGTTTTCTAGCGAAACTTAATGTCGCCAGCCGGATCTAATTCAGAAATCAAGAGCAGAATGAAGAAATTTCGATATTTCTATAAATGGTTCGAACGACGACGAACTAAAGATCGATTTTTTGGCAAGTTTCACCGAAAAAACTTAGAGAAAAACCGAACCTCTTCCTTTTTAGTCCATTCTCGACCTTTCTTTTTCTCAATTCTTCCTTTTTTCTTTCAATTTTCTTTGTGTGTAACAGTGTGTGTAATAGATATGTAAATCGATGAGAGAGAGGTGTGTGTATGGAGCTTTTTTTTGTGGAGAAGATGAGTATAAAATGGTTCTCTCGTCAGTGAGAGTATTGGTGGCTTTTTTGTTAGTGATCGGGTCCCCCAAAAATTGTTGTTATTCGTTTGTAATAATTGTGTTCTCCTTTTATTTGTGGGAAAGAAATGTGGTGGGGTCACGTGGGTGGGGTAGTGAGGTGTCTTAATTTCATAGGAGAGGGTTGTTAATTAGTTATCATAAGAATATTTTGGTTTAGGTTGGTTAGGGATTTCGCTAAGGATTGTTATTTTTTTGTATTTTTGTGGGATATAATCACACGGGTGAAAGCACGTGGTAAGGTGAGCTAAAAATAGATAAAATCAACATTGGGAGAGATAAAATTAGGTGTCTACAGCATGCCCCCTTTGAATGTAAACATGAAGTGTTTTCAAACAAAGAAGTAGACAACGAGATAAAATTTTATCCCGACCATTATTCAACAAAATGAAACAGAAGAAATGAGGGAAACCAAGTCTTGACTTTGGTCATTATACTCATCCCTAGTTATGAGGGAATCAAGTCACAGGTATCCCCAAGGACTGAAAGAAGAGGGACTATACCGAGTTGGAGAGTCGAGCGAGGTTCTGTCGAGGTTCGAGTCCCCAACTTTATTATTACATCAAAAATGAAAATTATAAGTCAAAACATAAATGAAATTACAAAAATCCTATCTATGCATCTTCTTTTGGACTCTTGACTTGAGTTTCATCACCCTATTCATCAGGCGGGCTCCTGACTTGCAATTTCTTCAACTTGTTACTTGGCTTTCAATTTCTTCACCCTGTTGTTTGACTTTCAACTTCTTCACCATGTTTCTTAATTTTTCATTTATTCGACCTTTTTTCAGGCGGGCACCTGACAAATGAAAACTGACAAGGAAGTGCGTCTCCCAACACATGCCACTTGAATTACCCAAGGAAATGCATCTCCTTACAAATGCTTGAATTACCTAAAAAAGAAAGTGCATATCCTTACAAATACCACTTGAATTACCAAACAAGGAAGTGCGTCTCCTTACCAATGTTGCTTGAATTAACCAGATAAGGAAGTGCATCTCCTTACAAATGTTGCTTGAATTACTAAACAAGAAAGTGCGTCTCCTTACAAATGCTGCTTGAATTACCAAAACAAGAAAGTACATCTCCTTACCAATGTTGCTTGAATTACCTAAACAATAAAGTGTGTCTCCTTTGGAAGTGCGTCTCCTTATGATAGCGCTTGAATTTCCAAACAAGGAAGTGCATATCCTTACTAATGCCGCTTGAATTACCAAAACAAGAAAGTGTGTATCCTAACAAATGTTTCTTGAATTACCCAAACAAGGAAATGTTTCTACTTACCAATGCTGCTTGAATTAAACAAACAAGGAAGTGCGTTTCCTTATAAATGCCGCTTGAATTACCCAACACGGAAGTGTGTCTCCTCACCAATGTCGCTTGAATTACCAAAATAAGGAAGTGTGTCTCCTTACAAATATTGATTGAATTACCCAGATAAGTAAGTGTATCTCCTTACAAATGTCGCTTGAATTACCAAACAAGAAAGTGCATCTCCTTACAAATGTTGATTGAATTACCAAAACAAGGAAGTACATCTCCTTACCAATGCTGCTTGAATTACCTAAACAAGGAAGTGTATCTCCTTACAAATGTTGCTGGAATTATCAAACAAGGAAGTGCGTCTCCTTACAAATGTTGCTGGAATTACTCAAACAAGGAAGTGCGTCTCCTTACAAATGTCTCTTGAATTACCCAAATAAGGAAGTGCGTCTCCTAACAAATATTGTATTATGTGTTTTACCATGGCTTTAAATACCAAATCTGTGCAGCAATATTGCCTTTTGCATTTGTAGAAGTGAGAATACTACGGTCTTTGATGTTTAGGATTTGAAATCCTTGATTCGAAGGTTGCACGTGTTCCTATTTTTTACAAAGAAAACTTGTTAGTTTAAAAACATGGTGGCTGGTTTATGGCTTTGGCTTTCGTGGAAATCGCTCTTGTCCCTGTCACATTTAATCTTGCTTTCAACCATTAGCATGTGTCACTGACTTGCTGCATCATTGACCCAAACTCAGATTATTAAGAGTGACTCTGAAACAGATACAACATCTCTGCTTTATCATACTTCTTAGATAAACCCTTTGAACCTTGGTATTTCTATGAGTCCCAGACTTGGCGGTTGATAAAACTTTTTGCATGCCTTATTTCGGCTCACAATCATGTCTCTTTCATGTGTTGGCTTTTTGTCTTGCTTTGCGTAATTGAAGAAGCTGATAGCCAATTTTGAAATTTTTTCTGACTTGTTTTGACATGGACTTGACTCAAAGACAAGAGCAAAAACGACAATGATTTTATTTGGACAACTGAGTAAAGAAAATAAAATAAAAATAAAGAGAAGAAAGAAAAGATAATGAATGTCCCCATTTGAAATGAAGAAATGAAAAATTTATCTAGAAATGACAGTCAACTCTAATGATT
>NC_061111.1:13839217-13846895 GCF_002878395.1 Capsicum annuum
TGCATGCCTTATTTCAGCTCACAATCATGTCTCTTTCATGTGTTGGCTTTTTGTCTTGCTTTGCGTAATTGAAGAAGCTGATAGCCAATTTTGAAATTTTTTCTGACTTGTTTTGACATGGACTTGACTCAAAGACAAGAGCAAAAACGACAATGATTTTATTTGGACAACTGAGTAAAGAAAATAAAATAAAAATAAAGAGAAGAAAGAAAAGATAATGAATGTCCCCATTTGAAATGAAGAAATGAAAAATTTATCTAGAAATGACAGTCAACTCTAATGATTATGCCATGCATTTTGGATCAAGTTACCTGATCTTTATATCCAAATTTTTTACCAATTATTGGTGAGTTAATGGCTCTGAAACTAAGTTACTTGTTGAACCCATTGCATTCGAAGAGCTCATTCGGCTAGTGGCACATTGAAGAATTTTTTCCAACAAGCCTCTCTCATTTTTCTCTCAACTCACCATCGCCTTATGGCGCCCGTGAGAGTTTTCACCAATAAGACTCTCATTTTTATCTGTCTCAACTTACAGTCGTCTGATGGTGCCTGTGAGGTTTTTCACCAATAAGACTCTCTCATTTTTATTTCTCTCAACTTACCATCGTCTTACGGTGCCCATGAGGGTTTTCACCAATAAGACTCTCTTATTTTTATTTCTCTTTCAATTTTTATTACTGAGGTAGACAAGTAGTTCCCAAAATGCGTCATCACATTCATTGCATGCTTAGTCTTAACATTCTCAAAGATTGATCTGAAGGTCTTTCTTTGGTTGTAGCTTGGCTTTTGGATAAGGTTAGAAGAAAAGGATGACATGAGGCCCAAACGACACTTGAAGTGGGGTGAGACTTACAACTTTTGGAATCGACTCAAACAATGAGGATTAAATCATGCCCCAGTTTCTTTTGACTAGGCAATTTTGAATTGTTTATTTGGTTGAACCGAGCCTGGAGCAGGGCAGCCTACGTATCTCACCCCCGATAGGGGAGAATCAGGTCACGCGTAGTTCTGACAGCTTGTTCTTTTGCTTGATTCTGATTTTTCTCCTTTTGTTGACTTTTTCTCTTTGGAACTTTTCTGACTCTATTTTTCTGGACACTCTTTTCTTTTCTTTCTTTTTGGACACATTTTTTTTCTCTACTTTTTTTTTGAAACTTTCCTGACACTATTCTTTTGCTCGACACTTTTCTTTTGAGCTTTGCTGACTCTATCTCGATTCCAAAAGAGGTGTATGAAAGAAAATAAAACTAAGGCTCAAATGGGGAAAACAAAGGATGACACAATGTTTGGATAGCAGAATGAAATGTCTTCGTCATATCAATCCTTGAAAATGCCAGTACACATCATACAATATGAACATGACAAGTGAAGATCATTTGTAACATCTTTTGCAGCATTGACTTTGACTGAGTCTGTGCGTCACTATTTTTTCTGCGCTTTTCTAGCATACAACTCCACTTTTGTTGCATATTCCTTACATTGAATGACTCATGATTTTGTGGAGCTAATTTTTGTTCTGTTCATGCAGCCACTATTTGACCTAATTGAGACATGTCTTTCAATTGATGACCAAGTTATTCTTGTGATTCTCAGAATAAGTGCCTTAATTTCCAAAGAAGGCTTCAACTTGTCACCAAATATCTCAGCACTTTACCTATTTCCTCAGATGTTCTCTTTCACTAACTTAAACCTCTGATTCAATGTTTCATGGTTAAATTGGATTTTAAGATCTGACTGAAAATTCTGCTAGCATGTCATATCACTAGAATCAACATAAAATGCACTATGTGAAGAAAACAAACAAACAACATATATTTGAACACAAAGGGAAAAAGGGACACTCTATTTAATTAAAATAAAAAGATAGAGGGTTCGAACATAAACGACAAAGGGAAAAAACAAGATAAATCTCGAACTACAACCCTGAAATACTTTGAAAAATAGAAAAGACAACAAAACAAACTACCAGACCTCTTCCTAGTAGGGAGATGGGCGACTTCTCAATTGCTCAACCTGACAACTTAGCCACTGGTTTGCCTATCAACAGAACTGGAGCTTCCCTCACTGTCAATGTTCTGCACCATAATTGATCTATCTTAAATCATCTTTTCAATTTTTCTTTTCAAATCTCGACAATCTTCAATACTATGACCCTGGGCATCAGAATGATATGCACATTATGCATTAGGATCAAAATTTCTTAAACGCCGATTAGGAGTGTGCCCAAGGAGAGGAGTGATCATGCCCCTCCGTCTCAATCTCTGGAACAAACTGACATAGGATTCCCCATTAGGAGTGAAATTATCCTTTTCCTTCCTCCCCCTTACGAACTCTGGCCCCGGATGAAACTTAGATTTAGAGGTTCCTTGGTAAATTTATGGGTTTCGAGGACGATGTTGAGGAACAGATGCATGCCATTGTGGATAAGAAGATGGATGGGTACACAATTATGCATTGTTCAAAGGACATTGAGGAAGTAGAATGAAACTCCTTGGATTTTAAAAAGAGGAATCTTGTTGCAGATGAGTAAGTGGATTCGATATGTAAGCTCGAGATTGAGGCTGACAGTATTGGTGAGTTGGACCTCTTAAACTCTGGTTTGGTCCTGGCACGACAATAGGTGAGTTTTCCTTCTTCTTTCCTTCAGTTTCCCTTGATTGATTGCAATATTGTCCTAAATGTTTCACAGAATTATGTTGTCCACCAAGCTCCTCAAATTTTGATGTCTCAAGGCTTGGAGAAAGGTTAACACTTGACAACATGCCCCAGTTTTTTGCATAAAACATCTTCATAGCCTACAAGTCCCAAGAAGCTTTTCATATCATTTTCTACACTCTTAACTTTCCCAATCATTTCCTCTGGCTCTTCTGGCATGCTAGGCTTCTTAGTAAGAAATTTTGACTGACCACTTAATTCAACGGTAGGCTCAAGAGTATAACAATGATCATCAAGAGTATTGAACGTGGATTTACTAGTGGATGGGGAAATACAATCATTAAATTGATAGCCAAAGTGGAAGCCTTAGTAAAAGATTGAGCAATAAAAGCACAGACGGTATATGGTGTTGTGAATGTGGTAGACTTATACTGAGGAGCTAAAGAAAGAGTGGTGAAAGTATTGAGGTGCATTTGATGTGGAATGGATTCTGAGGCATGCTGTAGTGCATCAACAACAGAAGAAAACTGGCTTTGAGATTTTGGTGGAAGACTCAAGGTATTTGCAGGGTCAAAAGTGGAGAACGGAGGTGGAGGCAGCCCACTGGCCCAAGCTCGGTACATTTTCATCATTTGTTGTCTCAGTCTCAAATTCTCTTTCTTTAAACTCTCAATTTCCTGACTCTTTGTTTCATCCATGATGCCACTTTCTATATCCTTGTTGGACACAACTAACCCTTCCTTGGATTTGGTGTGATATGGAGGACCAGCCAGGAAGCCACAAACCAACCACCATAAACTAATTGAATAAGAGGCAACAAATATGTTAGAGTTCAACATTTTCTTCAAAACCTTTTTTTCTCTTTTAGAAAAGATCACCGAACCCAAGAAGGTTGCCTATGTATCTCACCCCCGAAAGAGGAGAATCAGGTGTGCGTAATTTGTGAAGTTTACCAAAATGACCAATTAAACTTTTTTCCTTTCTTTTTTTCTTTTCTTGAAACTTTTAAAAGAGAAGAAAATAATAAATTGTCAAAAGAATAGACTCTTTTTGCATTTTTCACGTTTAAAATTCCTATACAAAATGAAACATATGATTACCAAAGAAAAATCTTTTTGAATTTTCAATTTTGAATTTCATAATGAAACTTGAACCTATTAAAGAAAAATCTTTTTGTAGTTTTATTTTAAAGATGTTTGTGAAACACTTACTCTAAATAAAGAGTGAAGAAAATCTTTTTGAATTTTTGAGATAAGATCAACCAAAAATGAAACCTACGACTATTGAGAAAAAAAAAATTCTTTTCAAGACATGTATGAACACCTACTCTAAATGAAGAGTGAAGAAAATCTTTCTGGATTTTTTAAATAAGATCCCCGAACCAATAATAGGTTGCCTACACATCTCACTCCCAAGAAAGGAGAATTAGGGGTGCGTAGTTCGTCCAGATTTGACAATTAAGGATTAAAACGAACTAAGACTTGACTTGAGAGACGTGATTACAGACGGACGATGAGAAATAAAATCTTTTTGGGTTTTCAATTAGACACTTCACACAAAACTGACATCAACAACTATGAAAGAGAAAAAAAATCTTTTTGGCATTTTCGCTGTATAAAATGTACAAAACTTCTACTATTTTTCATTTTCTTTTATAAAAACTGCTAAAATACTTTTTTGAAAATTTCGAATTATCAATGCATGCTAAAGGAGATAAAGTGAGAAATCTTTTTGATGTTTTAATTTTTGAACAAATGAGTGCAAAAGGTAAAAACTAATCAAAAGCCATAAAGAATTCAAACTTACGAAACACTCCCTTTTTTTTTTGACTCACCTTTTCTTTTTCTCCCTTTTTTTTCAACACTTTCTTGTCTACGCACTTTACTTCTCACACATGTTTTCCCCAAATCGGTCCGTCAAATGACCACGCTACCCTCAGAGATGCAACATCTAGCACGTACGGATGCTTTAAAGGTGAGTCTCCTACAAAGGACCAAGTGGGTCCCGCTAGGTCTCAATATGATGCAGATAAGCATGACCTAAAGGCTAACCTACGCTGGGGTACACTAACAAGGCTGTTCGAGGGTGCGTATGGTCGATAGTGGCTGCGAGAGCTTTCCACCCACTCCATAACACCGACGGCTTCCTCTCCTAAAATAAGGGTGACTCAACTAAAGGTCGTGTACAACACGTGTACTACGGACTTGTTGCAGAAAGAATGACTTGGGTTATCCACATGATGCCAGATATAAAGCGGTAACACATAAAGTAAAACTGTAAACAAAGAGCACGCAGGCACTCAACACTGATAAAATGAATACGAATAATAACACAAATAATGTCTATACACCTATAATATCGAACAAAGCCGATACAACTCCAAAATTAACTCGACTTCTGAAAAGTCCCCAGCAGAATCACCAGAGTTGTCACACCCCTTTTATAACCAAAAAGATTGAATTTTAAAGTTTGAAAGGATTTTTATTATTAAAGTGACAAAATGAAGACAATTGTTTCGAAAAAGAATATTTTTTACATTCAAAACTCAGAGTCGCCACTTGTCATAATTCGGTGTGCCAAGTCACCTTTGAAAAATCATTTTCTAAACAATTTGACTCTTTAAGACTGATTTGCGAAAAGATATTTCGGCTAAGGAATTCTGTTGACCGAGGGGAAGGTGTTAGGCACCCCTCGATCCCGTGGTTCGACCACGGTCGCTTGGTGAAGCATATCGGCTAATTTGATACCAACGAGTGTATAAATCACACAAAACACATAAAACAATCAATCAAACATGCGAAACAAAACAAATCCAAAATATAGTGTTCAGTCCAATTATACAGTCCAAAGTAAAAATGCGAAAAATAAATCCTATTCTAACCTACACTAATCCTAACTACACTCCCGCGCTTTACCCGATGCCTCTGGCCTTCATCACAAATATCTTCTGCCAACATAATACATCGGGGCATTCCCCGGTGAATAATACAAAGTGTCTCGGGGCATTCCCCGGTTAAATGAATACATTTGAATTAAATACGATAAACTAGAAAGAAACATCTACATGCACATTTCAACATTCAACCAAAACAACAAGTTCTAAAATTTACGTACCCGAACCTATATTGCCTATCCGTTTCGACACATCATAAATCTATCACGATTCATATCAACAATAAATCAAAATTAAATCGAATCTATCCTTTTTGTCAATTTTCAATTCTCACCCCCAAATCCCTTTTATCAATCACCACAATTAGCAATCACCATTTAACAATCTATGCTCATTTTTAGTAACGAATTTAAACAACAAAACAATATCAACGAAATCAAGCTATCGTAATCAACCAACACGTAATGCAACCAATCAAAATGAAGAAAATAGAATGAGTTGAAGAAATGGGCCTCAATAGATCTTGCTTTCGTCGATAATAAAGAAAACCTGGACTTGAAACTTCGAATAGAACCCAACTTCAAACTCGATATCGAGAATTGAAATTCGAAACTGGACTCGACGATCGGGTTAAGACGAATAGAAACCCAAATCCCAGAATCAGCAATGAATATCGATAAACCCGAGACAAAATCACTACAGCATGAAAATCAGACCTGTACACAAGAACTATCGTGTGACCAACACATAATATAATCAATTTCAGCGAAGATTCCCTACTGTTTCAACGTTTTCTAGCGAAACTTAACGTCGTCAGCCGGATCTAACTCAAAAATCAAGAGCAGAATAAAGAAATTTCGATATTTCTATAAATGGTTCGAACGGGCAATGACCTAAAGATCGATTTCTTGGCAAGTTTCACCGAAAAAACTCAAAGAAAGACCGAACCTCTCCTTTTTTCAGTCTATTCTCGACCTCCTTTTTTCTCAATTCTCCCTTTTCTCTTTCAATTTTCTTTGTGTGTAACTGTATGTATGTAATAGATGTGTAAATCAGTGAGAGAGAGGTGTGTGGATGGATTTTTTTTTGTGGAGAAGATGAGTATAAAATGGTTCTCTCGTCAGTGAGAGTATTGGTGGCTTTTTTGTTAATGATTGGGCCCCCCAAAAATTGTTGTTATATGTTTGTGCTAATTGTGTTCTCCTTTTTCTTTGTGGGAAAAAGATGTGGTGGGGTCACGTGGGTGGGGTAGTGAGGTGTCTTAATTTCGTAGGAGAGGGTTGTTAATTAGTTATCACAAGAATATTTTGGTTTAGGTTGGTTAGGGATTTTGCTAAGGGTTGTTATTTTTTTGTATTTTTGTGGGATATAATCACACGGGTGAAGGCACGTGGTAAGGTGAACTAAAAACGGATAAAATCAACGTTGAGAGGAACAAAATTAGATGTCTACATATAACAATTACAAATATATTTTTAAAATATGACAAGAAAAACTAAATGAGGAGCGCAATTTAATGCTTAATGAATTCCTTTTAACCAAGCAAATTCTAAACTATGGCCGATAGAATTTTTTTTTTCCCAAGAACTAAAAGAACTTGGTAGCATAAACTTTCAATAGCACAAATGGCACCTTTGAGCCCAAACGAAAATAGAAACTTATTACTGCAATTAGAAATTCATACAAAATTAAATTAAAGAAGTCTAATAGAGAAAAAACACGAAAAATAAACAGAGGAGAAAAAATATAGTATACATATCCTTCTTAAGCCTTTAATCATGACAATATAGGTGGAAAAACAAATACATAATCACTTTAATTGGTCTCTTCAACTGCCCATATGTTCAGATCACATGACCAATATGGCTCTAGTGAGTCCTCGGACAGTGAAGATGCCGGTGAACACGAAGAAAACCAGAAACACAGAGTTACGGCGGGAGGTGGATGAATTACGCGAGCAAATCAGAGTTCAGGGTGATGCATTGGGGGAAATTCGTCAGTTACTGGTAACAATGGCGGAGCGGCAGTCGCGAAACCCACCAGCAGCGGAGGCGGCGAGTTTGGGGGTGAATGGGGAAAACGGAGGTCAGTTCAACAATGGCAACCAATTTAATTTTGGGAACCCTA
>NC_061111.1:13849895-13862951 GCF_002878395.1 Capsicum annuum
GTTTGGTTTTAAAGTGGTCCTAAATTCGTTGTATGTTTTGTTGTTTCCTACATCAAAATGTTATGATGTTACGTCTTTCTTTTGTTTACTTGTTTTTGTTTTTCATGAAAAAAAAACCTTCAATTGTGTGATGCTTATGCATATGCAGCCCAACTACGTAAGATCTGATTCATGTACAACATGATACGTAGTCAACCTACTTTTGGGTTCGATCTAATCATTTTGTTTCGTTGTTTTTCATTATTTTTCCTCTTTTAAAGAAAAAAACAAAAGCCATAAAGAATGATAAAATGAAGGTGGATAGCGAGAGAAGAAAAGAAAGAAAGGATGATGAGACAATAAAGGGAAAAAATAGAGACTGATACAAAAAAAAAAGTAAAAAAGAAGAGAGAGGAAAGAAGCAAAGAAGTGTAGATAAAAATCGGGATGATGTTAAAATGACCTCCCTACCCTCAAAAGCTAGTAGAAATGAATATGAATTTAGGACAATTTTACCAATGTGATTCCCATGCTTGTTGTGTGCCCTAATCCTAACGGATGTCGTCTTTGATGAGCATGTTCTTTCAGATAATAGTGTTAGGTTTGCAGTACTCTGGCTAGTCACACATACTTTACTAGATCCAAAGCAAAGCTCGCCTTGGCCAGCAGGGAGATTGAAAATTTGCTCATGGACCCGGATAAGAATCACAGGGAAGAAAGTTCAGAACACAATGATGAGGTAGTAAGGCTCAGGCAACAATTGATAGATTTGCACCGGGCATGGGCCAGCGGAATGCCTCCTCCTCCGCTCTCTGAAGGTCTTGGGAATATCTTTAATTGCCCACCGCTCTCTCAGGCACAATTCTTTGCTCCTACTGAGTCACCTGAGCACATGCCAGGATTCACTCCGCGACATTATTATCCTGGCAGTTCTAATGTGCCCTTGGCAGCTCCCCAATCAAGACCTACTGCTCAGCCAGCGTCATCGATCACACCGGTATTTGTGGCTCCACCACCACCTGAAGCTCCTACATATGTTGTACGTCCGACAATGGGGCTTCCTCGGTCTACTAGTGAGCCAGTATTGAAGGTTCTAGATAGTTAGTATTATGCCCTGAAGCCTACTTTGAGAATGAATGAACCGTATGGGTACACTCATCCACCTGCATTTCCATTTGATATGGAGAAACCTGTCACAATAGAGGAATAGAAAGTCATAGAGCGGAAGTTGAAAAGCTTAGAACAAGCCATGAGGAATTTACAGGGAATTGGAGGTTATAAGAGTGTTTCCTATAAAGATCTTTGCATGTTCCCAGACATCAACCTTCCCCTCGATTTTAAAATGCCCAAGTTTGAGAAGTATGCAGGGCATGGTGATCCCGTGGCACACTTGAGACGTTATTGCAACAAATTGAGGGCTGCAGGAGGAAGGGAAGAGCTGCTCATGGCTTTCATTGGCGAGAGTCTTTCTGATCTGGCTTCAGAATGGTTTATCGATCAAGATATCAACAAGTGGAACAACTGGGATGACTTAGCTTCTAAGTTTGTGCAACATTTTCAGTATAACATCAACCTGATTCCAAACGAAAAATCCTTGGTCAACATGAATAAGAAGAAAAGCACTGAAGGTTTTAGGGAATAAGCGATAAGGTGGCGTGAACAGGCCGCTAGGGTAAAGCCTCCAATGAAAGAAAGTAAGTTGGTAGAGGTTTTCATTCAGGCACAGGATGAGACCTATTTTCAATATTTACTTCCGGCAATGGAAAATTCTTTTATTGAAGTCCTCAAAATGGGGAAAATGATAGAGAACGGAATCAAGACCGACCGAATAGTGAGCTTTGCCGTATTGAAAGCCACCACACAAGCGATTCAAGGTGGATCTGGCGCATTCGGAGGTAAAAATAAGAAAGAGGACGTGGCGACTATCGTAGCTGGAACCCATTCCTATCTCAAAAGACCACCTCGTCCCTATCTCTAATCCCAAGCCCAAGCCTATGTCCAAGCTCCATATATTTCTCCCCACCATTATTACCCTCCACAAAACCCTTTATATTCCATTCCACCACCCTCGTACCCAGTATATAGCGCGCAACCATATTCCCAAACCCCTTCTTACCCGCAATGGCACGCGCAAGCTCCACAAAATCGCCCACCCGCTCCATCAAATTACCAAAACCCCTCCATATTCGGTTTTCAACCTAGGCCCGAGTATAAGAAAGACAAGGTGGTCAAAAATCAATTCACACCTCTTGGGGAGTCATATGCTAGCTTGTTTGATAGGTTGAGAAAGTTAAAGGTCTTAAGCCCAATTCAAGGAAGGCTTTCAAATCCACTGTCGAGGAATCTCGATTATTCTCTAAGGTGTGCGTACTGTTCTGACATACCAGGCCATGATATCGAGAAATGCTGGCATTTAAAAAGAGCTATCCAAGATTTAATTGACATAAATCAGATACCGGTCCAGGCCTCGGAGGGTCCAAACATTAACCAGAATCCGCTACCAACCCATGCTGAAACCAATATATTAGAATTGATATATGATGGAAAAGAGTCATCAAGGTGTTATAAGCCTATCATCAAGATACAAACCATTGAGGAGAAATCGGTGAATGTAGCAGAGTCTTTGAAAGCAATGTCATTGAGCCAGGGAGGAATGAGAGAAGATAAAGCCCAAGAAAGCACAAAGAAACCCCTAATAATGGTGCAAGGTGCTAGAAGGTATGTTGATTTAAGTTAGGATAAACCTAAGTGAACAATGGTAGGAGCTTAGAGTAAGCCCATCTTAGCGGTGAAAGGAGTACTGGCAGCGCCTATTGTCCTCAAACCGGTGACCCAATCTTCGATAGTTGATACGAAAAGGTTTCCCTAGAATTATGGGCGGACTGTGATGACCTATCATGGGAAAGAAGTAGTGGAAGATGTAGATGAGGTAGGGGGTTTGACTAGGTCAGGAGGATGCTTCGTGCCTGAAATTTTAAGAAAGTCCAAGCCAATTGTAAGTGAAACTTTATCTATCAAAAAGCCTATCACCAAAGAAGAAGCCGAAGAATTTTTGAAAAAGATGAAATTGCCAGAGTATTCAATAATAGACCAATTGCCTATTGAAGGTACAGGGCATAACCAGGGCCTTTACATTACAGTGAAGTACGAAGATTTCTACGTCACTCATGTTATGATTGACGGAGGTTCAGGTACAAATATCTGCCTTATTTCTACTTTGTAAAAGTTGAATATTGGTGCTGAGAGGATCAGGCCCAATAATGTATGTGTCAGGGCTGATGGTGCAAAATCAAACTCCATTAGAGAAATAGAACTAATGTTGATCATAGGGCTTGTTGAGTTTGCCATAGATTTTCAAGTATTGAATATAGACTCCTCTTACAATCTGTTGTTGGGAAGGCCGTGGATCCACAAGGCTAAGGCGGTTGCATCTACACTGCACCAAATGATTAAGTTTGAGCATGACAGGCAAGAAGTGGTTATTCACAGTGAAGGAGATTTGTCCGCCTGCGAAGATTCTCCCTTGTCTCTTATTAAAGCAAATAACGTAGAGAAAATATTCGTCTATCAAATTTTTGATACAGTGCCAGTGAATCGTATCCTTGAATGACAGGTTATACCGAGACCGCAATTGTCTTCCGCTTCTATCATGATGGTGAGTGAACTTTGGAAATATGGATTTGAGCTAGGAAAGGGTTTGGGAGCGTCTCTACACGGTATAGTTCATACCATATATCTGAGTGAGAACATGGGCACATTTGGTCTGGGATTTGAGCCTACGGCTGAAGATCTGAAGAAAGTTAAGGGAAAGAAAAAGGAAACATGGTTACTCCCTCGCCTAATGCCACTACTCAGTGAATCATTTATTAAGAGCGGTGTCATGAAGCATGTGGAATTTAAAGTTGAATTGGTTGATAACTGCCAGTACATTTTTATTAAAGTTGATATGGTTGAATCAGGAGAAGGTACCAGTATGGTAGACATGCAATTCATAGGTCCAGTTGTCCGACTCAATAATTGAGAAGTCACTCCTCTCCCCATCAGGAGGGAGTTTTGGTAGTTTATTTTGTTGGTTGTAATTCAGATTTTAGTTTGTTTATGTTATGTTGGCATCTATGCTTAAGCCCTTCTATCTTTTTATTTAATGAAATGCAATGTCCCTTTTGTTTCGTGTCTAATATATTTTGTTTTTTTATATACAGTTCTCTTTATGCTGATTCTAATGACATGACATGCATGCGGAATTTTCAACCTGATCTTAAAATCCAAACTAATCAAGATGTAATGAAGCAGGATGGGGAATATGATGAAGAAGAAGCACTAGAAGAAATAAGCAAAGAGTTGGAACAGTTTGAAGACAAACCGAATCCTAATTTGAATGAGACTGGGCCAATAAATCTAGGGAATGAAGAAGATGTTAGGAAAACTAAAATCAGTGTACATGCTTTGCCACAGCTAAAAGATGGAATGATTCAAGTATTAATTGATTATAAGGATGTTTTTGCATGGTCTTATGATGATATGCCTGGTTTAAGCACTGAATTAGTGACTCACAAATTGTCAACTGACCCCGTATTCCCTCCTGTCAAACAGATGTTGAGGAAGTTTAAAATTGATGTAAGTATTAAAATCAAAGAGAAAATCATGAAACAACTTGAAGCCAAAGTAATTTGAGTGGCTCATTATCCCATGTGGTTATCCAATGTTGTTCCCGTACCAAAGAAAGATGGAAAAATTCGAGTGTGTGTTGATTGCCGTGATTTGAACAGAGTAAGTCCGAAAGATGATTTTCCACTGCCCAACATTCATATTTTGCTAGACAACTGTACTGAACACGAGGTCTCCTCTTTTGTGGATTGCTATGCCGGATATCACCAGATCATTATGGATGATGAAGACGCGGAGAAGACATTTTTTATTACACCATGGGGGACCTATTGTTATTGAGTGATGCCGTTCGGTTTGAAGAATGCTGGAGCAACATACATGAGAGCCATGACCACTATGTTTCATGATATGATGCATAAGGAGATTGCGGTATACGTGGATGATGTGATTATTAAGTCAAAAAGTCGGGCCGACCATGTTAAAGATTTAAGTTCTTTGAAAGGTTTTGCAGGTATAATCTCAAGCTCAACCCAGAAAAATGTGTATTTGGAGTTCCGTCTGAAAAGTTATTGGGGTGTGTGGTCAGCCGTCGAGGGATTGAATTGGATCCCGCCCCCGCCCAATAATAGGACAGAGGTGATAAGTTTGCTTGGTAGACTGAACTACATTAGCAGGTTTATTGCTCAACTCATAACCACTTGTGAGCCCATATTCAAGTTGCTGAAAAAGAGTGCTGTGGTAGAATGGACTGAAGAATGTCAGGAAGTGTTCGACAGAATCAAAAGATATTTGTCAAATCCGCCCGTGCTGGTACCACCGGAGCCTGGTAGATATTTGATCTTATATTTATCAGTCATGGACAATTCTTTTGGTTGTGTCCTGGATCAACATGATGTCACAGGCAAAAAAGAGCAGGCTATTTATTATCTTAGCAAGAAGTTCACCGCATATGAGGCTAGGTATACTCTTCTTGAAAGTACGTGTTGTGCCCTAACTTGGGTAGCACAGAAGTTGAAGCATTCTCTCTCATCCTATACTACTTATCTCATCTTCTACATGGATTCCTTGAAGTATATCTTTCAGAAGCCTATGCCGATAGGTCGATTGGCAAAGTGGAAAATATTGTTTACCAAGTTCGACATTGTATATGTGACTCAACCCGCCATAAAAGCTGAAGCCTTGGCAGATCATCTTGTTGAGAATCCCATCGATGAAGAGTACGAGCCATTAAAGACATATTTTCCTTACGAAGAAGTGTCGTGTGTCGATGAAGTCGTTATAGATGCTGATCCAAGTTGGAAGTTGTTCTTCGATGGAGCTGTCAATATGAAAGGAGTCGAAATAGGTGCGGTTCTTATCTCTAAATCGGGAAAACATTTTCTGGTAACAACACAACTTTGATTTTACTGTACTAACAACATGGCAGAGTATGAAGCTTGCATTCTTGGTTTGAGGTTAGCTGTTGATATGGGAGTCCAGGAATTATTGGTGTTGGGGGATTTAGATTTTCTCGTCCATCAAATTCAAGAAGATTGGGAGACGCGAGATTTGAAGATCATCCTGTATCTACAATACTTGTAGGAGTTATGTCAGCGGTTTGTATTAGTAAAATTTAGGCATATTCCAAGGATTCATCATGAAATTGTCGATGCTTTAGCCACTCTGTCTTCAATGCTCCAATATCCTGATAAAGCCTACATCGATCCTGTGCATATACAGAGTCGTGATCAGCATGCTTACTGTAGTGCGGTTGAAGAAGAGCTCGATAGAGAACCCTGGTTCTTGGATATCAAGAGATATATTCAGTCAGGAAAATACCCAACATATGCCACCAATAATCAAAAGAGGACTATTAGGCATTTGGCTAGTGGATTTTTCTTAAGTGGGGGGATCTTATATAAGAGAATCCCAGATCTGGGACTTTTGAGGTATGTAGATGCAAGAGAAGCCTCGACAATCATGGTTGAAATACACTCTGGAGTATGCGGGTCACATATGAACGATCATGTCTTATCAAAGAAGATTCTTCGAGCAGGTTATTACTGGCTTACTATGGAGAGGAATTCTATTTGATTTGTTCGAAAGTGTCATCAATGTCAGGTACACGGTGATCTAATACGTTCTCCTCCTACTAAGTTGCATGCAATGGCCTCTCCATGGCCATTTGTGGCTTGGGGAATAGATGTGATTGGACCGATTGAGCCGAAGGCATCAAATGGACATAGATTCATTTTGGTAGCCATTAATTACTTCACAAAGTGGGTAGAAGCAGTAACTTTCAAGTCTGTGACAAAGAAGGCTGTGGCAGATTTTGTTCATGCCAACATCATTTGTAGGTTTGGAATTCCTATGATAATCATTACAGACAATGCTGTCAATCTCAATAGTTATTTGATGCAAGAAGTGTGTCAACAGTTTAAGATCGCACATCGAAAGTCTACTCCATATCGCCTAAAGGACAATGGTGCTGTAGAAGCCGCCAATAAGAATATAAAAAAGATACTGCAAAAAATGGTACAAGGGTCTAGACAGTGGCATGAAAAGTTGGCGTTTGCATTGCTAGGTTATCGCACCACTGTTCGCACTTCAACAGGGGCAACTCCATATTTATTGGTGTATGGAACAGAAGCAGTCATCCCTGCAGAAGTTGAAATTCCCTCTCTTTGAGTCATTGTAGAAGTAGAGATTGATGATGACGAATGAGTTAAAATCCGACTGGAACATTTGAGTTTGATTGAGGAAAAAAGGCTAACGTCTGTGTGTCATGGCCAGTTGTATTAGAGGAGGATGACTCGAGCGTATAATAAAAAGGTCCGTCCCAGGAATTTTGAAGTTGGTCAGTTGGTATTAAAACGTATCCTTCCTCACCAGGTTGAAGCGAAAGGCAAGTTCTCCCCTAACTGGCAAGGTCCCTTCTTTGTGAAGAAAGTATTGCCCAATGGAGCCTTATATTTGACAGATATTAAAGGCAAAATGGCAGAAATGGCTATCAATGTTGATGCGGTCAAAAGATATTATGTATGATATTTTATCCTTTGTTGATTTTATTGCATGTTTAGCACTTACATTTTTGAAGATTGATATGATGAAGACATTTTATTCTTCTATCTAAACATTGTTTCATCCTTTGTTTACCCGTTTGAGCTTCGTTTTATTTTTTCCTTTCATATCCCTCTTTTGGAATCAAAATAGAGTCAAAGACAAATGTCAAGAAAATAAGAATAAAAGAAAGAGTTTGAAAAAAAATCAAAACAAAGAACAAGCTTATGGAACTACGTGCGACCTGATTCTCCTCTCTCGGAAGTAAGATATGTAGGCTGCCCTATTTCGGGCTCGATCCAACCAAATAAAGATTTTAGAGTCCTCAGTCAACAAAAACTGGGGCATGAGTTAATGTGTTTTTTGAGTCGATTCCAAAAGTTGTAAGTCCCACCCCCATTTCAAGTGTCATATGAACCTCTTGCCATCCTTTTCTAACCTTATCCGAAAGCCAAGTTACAACCAAAGAAAGTCCTTCAGATCAATTTTTGATAATGTTAAGGCTAAGCATGCAATGGATATGATGATACATTGTGAGGTACCACTATTCTCCCTCAGCATAAGAAATCAGGAAAGAAATACAAAATGAGAGAGTTTTATTGGTGAAAACCCCCGTGGGCATCATAAGGTGATGGTGAGTTGAGAGAAATAAAAATGAGAGAGTATTATTGGTGAAAACCCTCGCAGGCACCATAAGCCGATGGTGAGTGAAGAGAAATAAAAATGAGAGAGTCTTATTGGTGAAAACCCTCACGGGCACCGTAAGGCGATGACGAGTTCAAGAGAAAAGAGAAAAGTGAAAAGAAAGAGATTTATTGGCAAAAGTCTTTTAAGATATCATCAATTGAATGTGATATATGAGTCCAATGTATTTAAAGAAGCGGCTCAGCGGCAAAGGCACGAACTCAACAACAAATGGAAAGTTTGGATAGAAAGATCAGACAGCTTAATCCAAATTGCATTTCATACTCATTGGAGTGGGTTGCCGTATTCAGATAAGTTTTCTTTTTTTGAATATGGGACATTGCCCTTTTCTTTCATTTACATATTCAATCTTTTTGTCTTTTATGTCATTTATCAAAATAAAAGTCACCATCATTTCTTTACATTTTAAGTCAAGTCTGTGTCAAAACAAGTGAGAAAGGATTTCAAAATTTACTACCAATCTTTCCAATTATATGAGGAAAATCCAAGGACCAGCACATAAAATAAATATGATCGTAATTCAAAACGAAGCAAAGGAAGTCTATCAACCGACAGGCTGTTGGATTCGTGGAAGCATTCAGATTTGGGAAAAGGGTGTACCTCAGAGGCATGGTAAAATGGAAACCCATTTTTAGAGTCAGAACTTATTTCCCTCAATCTGGATCCGGGTCAATGATGCGGCAAGACAGGGCAAGTGTCAGCGATTTAGAACAAAGATGAAAGGAACGAGTGCTGGGGCAGATACCTGAGAAGCCAAGAGCTGCAAGCCACCACTAAGTTTTTAACTGACAAATTTTCTTTGTTGAAATAGGGGCAAATTCGCTTTCACTTAATTCAGCTACCATTGGAAATGCAAATCCGTGGGATTTTACTTTCTGTTCAGGACCCTCCTAAAAAATGAGATTTTACTTTCTGTTCAGGACCCTCATGAAAAATGGGATTTTACTTTTTGTTCAGAATTCTCCTGGAAAATGGGATTCTACCTTCTGTTTAGGATCCTCCTGGAAAATGAGATTCTACTTTCTATTCAGGACCCTCCTGAAAAATGGGATTTTACTTTCTACTTAGGACCCTTCTGAAAAATGGGATTTTACCTTCTGTTCAGGACCCTCCTGAAAAATGGGATTTTACTTTATGTTCAGGACCCTCCTGAAAAATGGAACTTTACCTTCTGTTCAGGACCCTCCTGAAAAATAGAATTTTACTTTCTGTTCAGGACCCTCCTGAAAAATGGGATTCTACTTTATGCTCAGGACCCTCCTAAAAAGTGGGACGTTACCTTCTGTTCAGGACCCTCCTGAAAAATAGGATTTTACTTTCTGTTCAGGACCCTCCTGAAAATGGAATATTACCTTCTGTCCAGGACCCTCCTGAAAAATGAGATTTTACTTTATGTTCAGGACCCTCTTGAAAAATGAGATTTTACTTTCTGTTCAAGTACCTCCTAAAAAATGGGGCTCTACTTTATGCTCAGGACCCTCCTGAAAAATGAGATGTTACCTTCTGTTCAGGACCCTTCTAAAAAATGAGATTTTACTTTCTGTTCAGGACCCTCCTGAAAAAAGGGACTTTACCTTCTGTTCAGGACCTTTCTAAAAAATGGGATTTTACCTTCTGTTCAGGACCCTCCTGAACAATGGAACTTTACCTTCTGTTCAGGACCCTCCTGAAAAATGGGATTTTACTTTATGTTCAGGACCCTCCTGAAAAATGGAATTCTACTTTATGCTCAGGACCCTCTTAAAAAAATGGGACTTTACCTTCTGTTCATGACCCTCCTGAAAAAAATGGGATTTTACTTTATGTTCAGGACCCTTCTGAAGAATGAGAATTTACTTTCAGTTTAGGACCCTCCTGAAAAATGGGACTTTACTTTCTGTTCAGGACCCTCCTGGAAAATGGGACAACGCTTTCAAAAATGAAATATTACTTTACTATAATTTTTGTTTGGGATAATTTTCGTTCTAGTTTTAATTTTGGGTTTCAGGAGCCCACCTGAAGAACAGGGTGATGAAATAGCAAGTTTGGAGCCCACCTAGAGAACAGAGTGAATAAATAAAAAGTCAAGCAACAAAGTGATGAAATAGCAAGTCAGGAGCCCGCCTGGAGAATAGGGTGAAGAAATAAAAAGTCATGCAACAAAGTGAAGCAATTGAAAGCCAAGCAACAAGTTCAAAGAAATTGCAAGTCAGGAGCCCGCCTGAAGAATAGGGTGATAAAAGTTGAGTCAAGAGCCAACAGAAGCTGTATAGATAGGATTTTATAATTTCATTTATGTTTTTACTTGTAATTTTCGCTTTTTGATGTAATGACAGAGCCGCGAACTGAAACCTCGATGGAACCTCACTCGACTCTCCAACTCGATATAGTCCACTTTTCTTCCAGCCCTTTGAGATACTTGTAACTTCCTTATGACTTGGGTAGATAGGGTGTCCTACAGGATTCGATTGTCCTTCTTTCTTTTACTCCTCTCTTTGAATAATGATCGGGACAAAATTCGGTTTCGTTGTTTACTTCTTTGTCTGAAAACACTGAGTGTTTACACTCAAAGGGGGCATGATATAGACACGTAATTTTATCCCTTTTCGATAGTACTTTCTACCCATTTTTACCTTATCCTACCGTATACCCTCACCCATGTAATTACATCCCACAAAAAATACAAAAAAAACAACTCTCAACAAAATCCCTAGCAAACTTTTATTCTTTTTAACATCCTAACAACCCTTTCAATTAAAATAAGACACCTAACCCTTATCCCTCCAATTAAAAAACAATACCTCACCCTTTCTTTTTCTTGTCCACAAAGAAATATACATGGGGGGAACTTTCCAGGAAATGACAAAAGGGGGATGGACCCACAAGTCCTAAAAAAAACATATTTTTCTTTCCGTTAGCAATATATACATACAGAGTGCACGAAAAAGGCAGAAGAAAAACAGGGAGCTGCTCCATATTTTGGAAAAAGTCCATCGCACAAAAAATGCTTCTCATCTTCTTCTTCGGCTTGGCTTTTGGTGGACGATAAAAAATATATCACCTTAATCACTTTCACTCACCTCACGGATTCAAAAACATCACAGTGACTCCATTTTCTTTTACTCACATCACATACACGCGGAGGAGATGTCGAGAGTGCGAGATCTCGAGAGAGAGGGATTCGAGGTTGAAATCTGAAATGGAGAAGAAAATGGGACTGGTTTCGGGTTACTCGAAAATCGGTCGGTGGGTTTGGTCGCTGTTTTGGCGATTACTTAGCTAGAATCCTCGTCAACGTTTGCCCATTTTTGTTTGTTCAACGAGCCCGGTTCGAAATTCTCAATATTTTTTCCATTTCCCACTGATTGCTAGCTGAATCCAGCTTGAAATAGTGAGGTCGTTTGAGGCTTCAGTTCATATTGCTATTTCTCTATCAAGCTGAATTTTTGTCATTTTTGAGGCTCAAGTCGAGGTTCTCGGAAGTGGATTTTCTTATAATATTCTCCGAAAAGTTCCGAATCAGGTCCATTTCTAACCTTTACCATCTTATTTCTTTGTTTACGATATCCGATATTATGGATGGAATGCTTTGGTTGATGATATAATTTTTATTGTGTGGTTGAGCAAGTTCGATTGTTTGGGTGATTCTATGTTGAAGTTGGTTAACTAATCAGGAATGATTTATTGTTTGAGCATGTTCGAATCTTTGCTATGGGTTAGTTGATGTTGGATTTTGAATGTGAAAACTTGGATTGGTAGTTGAAGAATTGATTAATTGCTTTAAAAAAAAGTTGGGAGAGGGAATTGAAAACTGATGAAAAGGTTAGATTCAGGTTAATTTTTATTCATTGTGATGTTGAACATAATGTCATCGAACTGGATAGGCAAAGAATGTTTAGGTTCGGGTAGGCAAAATTTAGGAGTGATTTGTTGTTGAATGCGTTGAATGTTTGAATGTGTGTTAACGCTTAGTTTATCGTGTTTAATTCAAATGTATTCGTTTTGCCGGGGAATTCCCCGAAGGGATTGTATTTATTTACCGGGGAATGCCCCGAAGTATCATGTATATGAAGACGACGCATGGTCAAGGTCCAGAACGGCGGGTGGAGTTCAGCTCAGGAGTAGTTTAGGATTAGTTTAGAATAAGATAGGTTTATATTTTCGCATTTTTCATTTTTCGGGACTGTATAATTGAACTGGACACTAAATTTTGGATTGTTTTGTCTTGTTTGCTTGATTGGTTGGTTTTACATGTTTCGTGTGGTTTGTACACTCGTAGTGTCACAATTAGCCGATACGCTCCACCAAGCGACCGTGGTCTAACCACGGGACCAAGGGGTGCCTAACACCTTCCCCTCGGTCAACAGAATTTCTTAGTCGGAATCTCTGTTCGCGGATCAGTTTTACAGAGTCAAAATCGTTTTAAAAGGGGTTTCCAAAGGTGACTTGGCACACCGAATTATGCCAAGTGGCGACTCTGAGTTTTGAATAAAATGAATCCTTTTTGAAACAAATTTTCATCTTTTATCACTTTGATAATAAAAACCTTTTCGAATTTAAAACGAATCTTTTTGGAGTACGAAAAAGGGGTGTGACAATTACAATTCATAAGTCCCCTTGCCTATTAATTATTCCTACTTACAATTTACAATTCATAACCTCTCTTATGTATTTTCTCTCTTTTTCTATTTTCTATTATTCTTTTTTTTCCTTTTTCAGTTTTTTTCTTCATTTTTTCTTTTCCTT
>NC_061111.1:13863051-13868318 GCF_002878395.1 Capsicum annuum
TTTTTTTTTTTTTGTACTTTTTCTCTATTTTCTGCTACTCTCCTTCTTTTTTTGTATTTTTTCTCCTTCTTTTTCTCTTCTTTTTTTTTCTTTTCATTTTTTTCTTCTTTTCATTTGTGCGAACTAGCAAACACAAATACAAGTGCGAACTATAAAATATAAATGCGAACTATAACATACAAATACAAGTGCGAACTATAAAATACAAATATAAATGCGAACTATAATATTACAAATACAAGTGCGAACTATCATTTGTCTCTTTTAATTATTGAAAAGGAATGATTGATTTTCTTTCTACGAATCTTATTTGTATTTATTGATACGAGTTGTATTTATTGATAGAAATAAATACAATTCAAATTTTTATATAAATACATATTGTATTTGTAAAATCATTTGTTTCATTTGATTGTAATTGTATTTGTATCAAGTGATATTTGTTTATTTATAAATATGAATGATAATTTTGATACACAAATACAAAATGGTACATTTGTATCAAATGATACATTACATATTTATATATGTTAGAATCAAGAAAATATAATTAATGCATTTACTTGTTTGTATACAAATACAAATGATAAATTATACATAGTCCGGCTAAATACTATATTCAATCAACTTACAAATACAAATACAAAATAATATTTTAAAACTAAAAAGGTATGGATGAAAATAGAATACAAATACAAGTATAATCCAAATATAATCTAAATATACAAACACTATAAAATCATAATACAAATATAATTTAATAAATATTTAGTCAATTATAAAATACAAATACAAAACAATTCTTTAAAATACAAGTGCAAATTATATAAAATATAAATAATGGTGCAAACTACAACAACAACAACATACCCGGTGGGTTGCGAACTATAAAATACAAATATAAATGCGAACTATAAAATATAAATACAGGCGCAAACTTTAAAATACAAATACAAATACAGTTGTATCAATGAATACACAAATATAAATGACGGTGTGACTACAAATACGATAAATAATTATGGTATTTACTTTTATCATCCATGACTTGTACTCGAGTTGTCATATTTTTTGAAAATATAAAATATATAAAATAGAACAAAAAAAAAATAAAGAAAATAAGTACAAAAAAGAAAACCAAAAAAAATCAAAGAAGAAAGAGAAATAGAAGCTAGAGATTAAAGAGAGAGAAAAAGGAAAAAAAAACAAAAAAGAAAGAAAGAAAAAAAGAAGAAGGAAAAAATAGAAAAAAGAAGAAGAAAAAACGGGAAAAATACGAAAAAGAAAAAAATATAAAAAATAATGGTAGTGTTTTTGGCGAGACTAAGTATGTAGTGTATTTATATTTTTTATGAATACAGATCAATGATTAAAAGTGAATACAATGACTGTGAATCGAATACAACGACTATAAATGATAATTATGTAAAATGTGGTCATGGAGGGTGGGTTTTATAGCAAAGTGCCGCTATTTATGAAAAATCCTCTTTATTTTATGGTAAAATACACTTAAACCGAACCAAGCCTTGATTTAATCAATTTAAAAAGTGAACCTCGATTGAAAGCTGGTCTTTGATAGTAACTTATTCATTTGAGTAGTAAAATCATACGCTTCTAAAATATCGGAAAGCATGATAATTACTACAAAATTATCTCAAAAGGTAAAGTAATTATTTCAATTTCATTTAAAATAGAAGAAGATCAACATTAAACCAAATTGTAGAGGGCAAAAATTATGTGTCGATAGTCATCGCGTACAGATCGTCAGACTTCATTTGCATTAGTAAGCATAAATTTTTACCTTTAGTCTCTTTTCTCCATCATTGTCTGATTAGATGTGTCTTTCTTTCTTTGCCCAGATTGAGACATGTTTGTCTACTCCATCACTTTTTAAATTTTTGTATTGTGAGCGATGAATCACATAGAATAGTTAACTGGTTAATCACCTAGAATGATTAACTGGTACGTTTAAAAATATGATTAGCCCTGATTTAATGAAATTTTTAAGGATTAATATAAGATACGTTCGACGATGAGACCATCTTCCGATTCGTGCATGAAAGTGGGGATGCTTAGTGCGCGGACCGCCGTTTGAAGTATTTTTTTAAAAGGGAAGCATCACTAAAAGTAATTTTATAATATAATTGTTTATAATTGGCTTAAATTTTACAATTTTAGATTGTTTATCTAACTAAATATGAAATTAAATATTTTATAATACAAATATTTTGTTAAAGACTATCGCACATTGAAACTGATTTACTTGGAAAACTAGCTTTTAAAATTTATAATTAATACTTATTTTAAAAGTAAAAATTATCTATAAGTGTATACAAAATAGAATTTAAAAATTATACATTGATTATGTATTTGGTTTTCCATCAACATTGTCTTGATTAAAGGCTTAAGAAGGATGTGTATATTGTATTTTTTTTCTTCTCTGTTTTTTGTATCTTTTCTCTATTAGACTTCTAGAATTTAATTTTGTATGAATTCCTGATTGCACTAATAAGTTTCTAGTTTTGTTAGGGCACAAAGGATCCATTTGAGCTATCAAGTGCTTTTAGTTCTTGAAAAAAAATCTAACGACCATAGTTCAAAATTTGCAGTTGGTTGATTAAAAAAAATTCATTTAAGCATTAAAACATGTTCCTCATTTGTTTTTTCTTGTCATATTTTTAAAGCTATATATTTGTAATTGTTACATTTTCATCACTCAATACATACATATTATCATAGAATTTTAATCGTTGTGTGGGACACACGTGCAATACACAGGTCCAAAAACTATTTTTATTAAATACATATCCAAATTAGTCGCGAATAAGGTTAATTGCTTTGTAATTGTGATCAAATTAATTTTAAATATGGTGACACTTAACAATTAACTCAAATTAAACAAAATTAAGACGAATTGATACACAATTTAACTGAGCTTCTTGATTCAATAAAGTCTAAATAGTTAGCTTTCAAAAATGATTTATTTTATGGAAAAATACATTTAAACTGAACTCGGCCTTGATTTAATAAATATTAAAGGACGAACCTCGATCAAAAACTGGTTTTTGATAATAACGTATTATTTGACCAGTAAAATTATATTCTTCTAAGATATAGGAAAGCAAGATACTTACTATAAAATTATCCCAAAAGTTAAAGTAATTATTTCAATTTTATTTAAAACAGAAGAAGCTCAACATTAAACCAAATTGTAGAGGGCAAAAATTAGGTGTCAACAGTCATCGCGAACAGATCTTCAGGCTTCATTTGGATCAGTAAGCATTAATGTTTACCTTTAATATTTTTTTCTCCATCATCGACTCATTAGATGAGTCTCTCTCTTTCTTTCTTTACCCAAATTTGGGCTTGTTTGTGTACTTCATCTCTTTTTTAATTTTGTATTGTGAGCGTTTCACATAGATTGTTAAATGGTTAATCGCATAGACCGGTTAAATGATAGGTTTAAGAATGTATTGATTAGCTCTGGTTTTATGGAATTTTCAAGGATTAATTTAGATATGTTCGACGATGCAAACTTTTTCCAAATCGTGTATGAAAGTGGGATACTTAGTGAACCGACTGTCCTTTGAAGTATTTTTTTAAAAGGGAAGCATCACTGAAAGTAATTTTATAATAGAATTTATTTATAATTGGCTTAAACGTACAATTTTAGATTTTTATCTTACTAAATATGAAATTAAATATTTTATAATAAAAGTATTTTGTATTTTGCTATACACTTATAAGTTTATCGCACATTAAAACTTATTTACTTGGAAAACTAACTTTTAAAATTTATAATTAATATGCACCCAAGGGTGTGGCCTAGTGGTTCAATGAAGTTAGGATGAGCACCATGAGGTCTCAGGTTCAATTCCCAGCAGAGACAAACACTAGGTGTTTTCTTCCCATTTGTTCTAGCCTTGGTGTGGATAGAGTTACCTGGTACTAGTATTTCGTGGATTTAGTCGAGGTGCGTGCAAGCTGGCCCCAGACACCACGGTTATAAGAAAAAATTATAATTAATATTTATTTTAAAATAAAAGTTATCTATAAGTGTATACAAAATAGAATTTAAAAATTATGTATTGATTATGTATTTGTTTTTCCATCTACATTGTCATGATTAAAGGCTTAAGAAGGATGTGTATATTGTATTTTTCCTTCTATGTTTTTTTGGTATTTTCTCTCTATTGGTCTTCTATAATTTAATTTTGTATGAATTTCTTATTGCACTAGTAAGTTTCTATGTTTGTTAGGACACAAAGGAGCCATTTGTGCTATTGAAAGTTTGTGCTACCATGTGTTGGAAAAAATGCTACAATATTGATATGGACATGAAATTAATGATAGTAAGAGAGTTGTCACAAACACTGTGTCGTGGCAAGCCACTGTATTGAAAGCGATTTCGGTCTGGCTCCGGTGCAAATCCTTCTAGCCAGTCGCTCCCCAAGGTTCCACATCTACTTTCAAACACGTGCACTCGTGACTGAAAGTTTGGAGGTTGCCCAAACCAATTGCCCAAAATTGTCAAAGAATAGGAAGCCAAGATTACGGTAGAGAATTGATGGAGGGGGGAGAGTATTTTATTTCCTATGTTTTCGTCTACTTTAGTTCTCAAATGATGTTCCTTAAATAGGTAATCATTTACGTTTCATCCATCAAAAGAGCGAAAGAAGACACACAAAGTTAATGTATGTAATGTAACATTACTCTTGAATTGACAGTCATAAAGGCTATTAACTTTCAAGACTTCTAAATGTTTCTTCATTCACAAAGTTACATTTAATCGTCATTTGAATAAATGTACATTTATGAAGTAATAACTCTCACATCCTACAAACTCATATGACTTACGGATAGGGGTGGGCGTTCGGTCGGTTCGGTCTGATTGTTTACTATCGGTTCGGTTTATTGGTTTTCGGATTGACAAAAATGACATCCATAACCAAACCAAAATAAATTCGGTTTGGCTCGGTTTTTACAAATTTGGTTCGGTTATTTCGGATTTTTATTTCGGTTTGAAATATTTAAAGTAGTTAGCCTTTCTTTTTCATAACTGAGCATTTAAATTGATGAATTTTTTTAGAAAAATTATTTTTTTCAAACCTGTTTTTCATTCCCAAATATAAATAATTATAAATAACTCAACATGGATGAAACGAAATGAAATAATCATAAGCTTCACATAATAAATAACGTCATTAATTATTACATATAATATAACCTTGCATAAATAGTCTACAAAACAACACAAAACTCGTAAA
>NC_061111.1:13871318-13935201 GCF_002878395.1 Capsicum annuum
AGTGCTCTAGAAAGACGACCCAAGTCTTTCATAAAAAGGTGACCAATCTTTTACACTCACGTAGGTGATCCATCAAGTCTATCTCATAGACCACCTTAAGGCTATGGATCATTAAGAGCAAAAATAAGCTCAATATCATAATACACTACCTCACGCCATATGGATAGGATATTTAGTGTTTATTGAAGGCCTATATATTTTCGTTTGACCGCAAATAGGAATCCACCATGTTACCTCAATCTATGGGCTTTAGCCCTATCCCCTCAATGATTCAAGGACCATTTTCCTTGTCAAAACCTTGGTCATAGGATCGCCATTTTTTTTTCTGGATCTTACATATTCTAAGGAAATAACACCATATTTTAATAATTGTTTAACTGCACCATGTCTGATGCGCATATGTCTCTTTTTACCATTGTATACACTATTTTTAGCAATCCCAATTGTCGCCTGTGAGTCACAATGTAAAGATACTGGTGACATTTGTCTTCCCCATAAAGGCACATCTGTCAAAAGATTTCTCAGCCACTCAGCTTCTTTCCCTGCCAACTCGAGAGCAATGAATTCAGATTCCATGGTAGAACGTGCTATACAAGTTTGCTTTGAAGACTTTCACGAAATAGCACCTGCACCCAAAGTAAATACATAGCCACTGGTAGAGCTAACTTCATCATTGTCAGTCACCTAGTTTGCATCACAAAAACCTTCTAAAATGGCAAAAAATTTATTAAAATGCAAACACCAATTCATAGTACCTCTCAGATACCTTAACAAGCGATAAAGAGCATTTCAATGTTCATTATTGAAATTTTGAGTATATCTACTCAATCTACTAACAACATAAGCTATATCAGGCCGAGTATAGTTCATGAGAAACTTACACTCCCAATTGTTTTAGCATATTCAGTTTGAGAAACACTGAAATCTTTATTCTTTTTCAAGTGTATGCTAGGATCATAAGGAGTCCTCACTGAAACTACATCCAAACAATCAAACCTTTTCAACATTTTTTTTCAATATAATGAGATTGACACACCAAGAGAAATCATTAACCGTTCTTTTGATTTTTATCCCTAAAATCACATCAGCTTCTCCAGAGTCTTTCACTTCAAATTTAGAAAATAAAAATTTCTTACTCTCATTTACAACATTCACATTAGGGACAAAGATTAACATGTTATCCACATATAAACATATAATCACACAATCTGATCCTATCATTTTAGAATAAACACAGGTATCAGATGAATTAACAATAACATTATTATCTATTAATGTGAAATTAAATTTTTCATACCACTGCTTAGGTGCCTGCTTAAGTCCATATAAGGACTTTCTTAATTTGTATACTTTATCCTCTTTTCTTGGGACCACAAAGTCCTCAGGTTGAGTCATATAGATCTCTTCTTCTAAATCACCATTTAAAAATGAAATTTTGACATCCATTTGGTGTACCACTAAATTATGAATAACAGCTAGAGCAATAAGAGTTCTAATGATCGCTATTTTAGTCACAGGAGAATAAGCATCAAAATAATCAACACCTTTCTTTTGGTTAAAGCCCCTGATCACAAGTCTAGCCTTATATTTATCAATTGTACCATCAGGCCTCAATTTCTTCTTGAATATCCACTTGCTACTTATAGGTTTACGACCTTTAGGCAAATCATACAAGTCCCACATGTGATTAGAGACTATAGAGTCTAATTCACTTTTAATAGCCTCTTTTCAAAACATTGCATCTATTGAACTCATTGCTTCATCATAAGTTTTTGAGTCTTCTTCTATTAAGTAGATAGACACTAATTCATCATTTAAAGTATCAATATCAAATCCCTCACTTAAGAAGGTGGTGATAAAATCAGGACCAAAATTAGTCTCAATTCTACGTCTTTTACTCCTTCTAAGTTCATTTTCATGCTTATTAGCATTAACATTAGAAGCAGGCATAACATGAGAGTTAACAGACATAGATACAGAAGTATTATTTTGCACATCACTAGGCACATCATTTTTCAAAGGAAAAACAGGCTCAAAAAATTCTGCAACTCTAAATTCACAAATAGAATAATCATTTAACGACATAAATTTATATACAGTATTATTTTGAGCATAACCAATAAAGCCAGTGTTAAAAATCTTGGAGCCTACATTTATCAGTCTAAAATCAGATAGACCATCCTTAGCCAAATACCCCTACACTTTCAAAAATTTCACGTTAGGGACAAACCTTTTCCATAACTCGTATGAGGTCTTGTCTAACCTTTTATCAGAGTCTCTATTAAGAATATAACATGCAAACAAGGCAGCTTCCCTCCCACACATAGTCAGGAAAATTCAAGCTTAAAAGCATAAAATTCATCATTTTATTTATCAACTTCAGAAATAAGTTTAAATCCTACTTTATTTAGAAGTGCTCCAGAAACTAAGTTTCTATGGAGAGAGAAAACATATAGAACATTGTTCAATATTAATGTTTTACCAGAAGCTAATTTAAGAGAAATTTTTTCTTTATCCATAACTCCACAAGTAGTGGAGTTACCCATGTAGACACACTCGTCATCAATGGACTGAACAAAGTCATGGAGCAACTCTTTATTAGCGCAGAAATGCTTTGAAGCCCACTGTGTCCAACACCCAGTTTTAGCCATCAGGTTTGTCTCGACGACTACAACAACTATCAATTTATCACCCTCAACAAGATGAACTTGAACATCATTTTGTTCTCCCTATTTTGAGTTTTGCAAACTATCCCATATTTTATTAGCAGATTTATAAATAGCAAATAAATCAAACAAAGTATTAATCACATGACTCAATAAATGTCCTCTGCCATTTTTGCTATCTTTTTTAACCTTCGTTTTAGCAAATTCATCAACAATTATAATAGTGTTAGAATTGGTAATAATGTTTGAACCATCAATAAACAAAACATAATCAACTTCTAATTGTTCTAAGAAAATAATAAGTTTTTGTGACCAACTTTTAAAATTATTTTCGTCCAATGGCTCAACTTTTGACAAACCAGAAAAAGTTTTATTTAAAGAAATAGTCATTTATCAATATTATATGTAACGAAATCGCTTTCAAATTATTGAAAAAAATACTACAATATTGATATGGACATGAAATTAATGATAGTAAGAGAGTTGTCACAAACATTGTGTCGTGGCAAGCCACTGCCTTGAAAGCGATTTCGGTCCGACTCCGGTGCAAATCTTTCTAGCCGGTCGCTCCCCAAGGTTCCACAGCTACTTCCAAACACATGCACTCGTGGCTGGAAGTTTGGAGGTTGCCCAAACTAATTGCCCAAAATTGTCAAAGAATAGGAAGCCAAGATTACGGTAGAGAATTGATGAAGGGGGGAGAGTATTTTATTTCCTATGTTTTCGTCTACTTTTGTTCTCAAATGATGTTCCTTAAATAGGTAATCATTTACGTTTCATCCATCAAAAGAGCGAAAGAAGACACACAGAGTTAATGTATGTAATGTAACATTACTCTTGAATTAATGACAGTCATAAAGGCTATTAACTTTCAAGACTTTTAAATGTTTCTTCATTCACAAAGTTACATTTAATCGTCATTTGAATGAATGTACATTTATGAAGTAATAACTCTCACATCCTACAAACCCATATGACTTACGGATGTTCACATAAATTTATTAGAGAGAGTTATGAGAGTTTTTAATCTTTGCATTAATTAAGAAGGAATTATCCTTCACCAAGTTCTTTTAGTTCTTGAAAAAAACCTACCGACCATAGTTTAAAATATGCAGTTGGTTGATTAAAAGGAATTCATTTGGATATTAAAATACACTTCTCATTTAGTGTTTTTCGTCATATTTTTAAAAATATATCTAATTTTTATATTTTTTTATCAATCATTGCATAAATATTATCATAGAATTGTAATCGATGTGTGGGACACACATACTACGCACGTATCCAGAAACTAGTTTCATTAAATACATATTCAAAGTAGCTAGATAAGGTTAATTGTTTTGTAATTGTGATCAAATTAATTTTAAATATGGTCACACTTAACAATCAACTAAAATTGAAAAAAATTAACACAAATTGATATACAATTTAACTCCGAGCTTCTTGATTCAATAAAGTTTAAATAGTTAGCTTTCAAAAATGATTTATATTAAGGCAAATACATTTAAGTTGAACTCGGCCTTGATTTAATAACTTTTAAAAGGCGAACCTCGTTCAATAGCTTGTTTTTGATAATAATGTATTTATTTGAGTAATAAAATCATATGCTTCTTTAATATAGAAAAGCATGATAATTACGATAAAATTATTCCAAAAGGTAAAGTAGTTCTTTCAATTTCATTTAAAATAGAAGAAGCTCAACATTAAACAAAATTGTAGAGGACAAAAAGTAAGGGTTAACAGTCGTCGCAAACAGACCGTCAGACTTCATTTGCGTCAGTAAGCATAATTCTTTACTAGTTGTCTTTTTTCTTCATCATTGACTGATTAGATGTCTCTCTCTCTTTTTCTCTACCCAAATTTAGACATGTTTGTCTACTTCATCACTTCTAAAATTTTTGTACTGTCAACATTAAATTACATAGAATGGTCCAATAATTAATCACATAGAATGGTTAAATGGTACGTTTAAGAATATGATTAGCTCTGGTTTAATGGAATTTTCAAGGATTGATTTAGATATGTTCGACGATGCGACCTCCTTCCGAATTGTGCATGAAAGTGGGATGCTTAGTGCACCGACTCCCTTTGATGCATTTTTTTTAAAAGGAAAGCATCAAAGTACATGTGCTACAATAGTTTTTGTACATGTGGCACATTTTTTTTTTTCTAGTGAGCTAATGTTTGTGCAATTTGATGGATTCAGGTGCTTATTCAAGATATGGATTCAGGGGATGCCTCTGTTCGAAAGAGTTTGTGTCAGTCGTGTGTGAGGAATAAAAAAGGATGGAAAATGGGACTTGGGTGTTCGTCACAGAATGTTCTCTAAACACTGATATATATTTGCATACGATAAAGGCAACACATCTATATCTATCTATAATCTATAATCTATATCTATAATCTATAATCTATATATCTATATAATATATTAAAAGTGTGAATACCTTTAGAAAAGTGATTTGAACTTTTTATCCTTCATTAAAACATTTTGCAATAGACAAAATCGTCTTTTTTGCTATTTTCTAATAACTTTTAAAATTTAAAAATTCATTAAAGTTTAGTTATTAAATTTTTTCTTATTTGAGTTATGTACCTAAAATTTAGGATTCTTTTGAAAAAATATTTTACCAACATTGGTCAAGTTTTTTAAGGAATTTTACTAAAATTCATACGTATGGACATAGTGAAAAAAGAAGAAAAAATATTTTTTTTAAAAGTAAACCTGTTTTCATGTTTTTTTTTTTTTACTATACGTAATCTTCCCTTTTTTGAAAATATGTAAAAGTGTTACTGTTTTAGATTTTTAAACCAATTAAAATACTACCTTATATAATTATTACTTATTTAAAAGAAGTAAAATTCCTAATATTTAGTATACTTCTAAATCAATTAAAATACTAAAATACTACCTTATATAATTCTATTTAAGTAACTTTTTTGAGCAAAGATTTAGCTCTTTATAATATAGTACGCATTTTTTTTCTTGTTCGTTTGTTGTTTTATTTGGTTTTGATTCAACTTATTTTTCTTCCTTTTGCATTCAATTAGTTCTAATATTTTTTGTGTTCTTTCAGCTGAAAATTTTGATCAAAAAAAGAGAAGAGCCATGCGACGTTGTCAAGGAATGAAGTGGATCAGACAATGTTAATCAATTGCTATATTGGCTAAAAATCAAAGGTTAAGCTTCTAATTATAATTATTAGGAATTATATACGACACTCAATTGATGATATGTATGTTCTTATTTGCTTCGGACTTAAATTTCTTCTTCTTTCTCCATGAATTACGAGCAGAATAAGAAAAATTAATTTTTGAAAAAGAAAGACGAAGAAAAGACTATCATTACCATGTCCAAAGAATCACACTTACAAATTAATAATTTTTATTTCTGTGAATTTCTTAACTTTGTTTTCTATAATTTTCATTGTTATCTATATATTATAAGTAGTTGTTTGTCTAATTTTGGTTTATGTTCAATATGATAACATGCTTTAAGATTGACATTTAAATTATTTGTGATACTTAACTAAAATTATATTTATTTTAATTTTCAAAATTATTTAATAAAATATTTAAGTTAGTCCTTATTGATTTAAATAATAACATAATTTGTAAGAGGACTCCAATGAGTAGTAAATGTATACAAAAATAAAAAATTATTATGTGTACACATCTACATCTACAATATAAATATATTTATAATTACTTAATCTTATTTCTACTAGAAACTTAATTGTGGGGCTTTGGGCTCTAGGTGACAAAAGAGTTTTAAAATGAAGTGTGGGTGACACAAGTCTTAATAATTGAGTGGAGGTGATAATTACTTTATTAAAGATTAAGAAAGTAAGAAAAGTTAGAAAATAACCCACAAGTTTTTTAATTTTCTACTTTGATCCAATGTAAAACCTAATATAACTAGAAATTGAGGGGAAAAAAGGCACGTTTCTCTCTTTTCTCATTTATTAGAGTTTTCTCTCTCTTCGAGATTTTTGTTGTTTATTGTTATTGTTGCTTTATTCATCTTCTTCTTCTTCATTATCATCATCTTGTTCTTCATTATCATCTCTTCTTGTTCATCATCATCATCTTCTTGTTGTTGAACATTGCTGTTACCGCTACTATTGCTACTTGATCAAATTTTTTTAGGTCAAACTTTATTCGTATATCACTTGAAAATTACTTATAGGTGATTTTAGTAAGTAAAATTATAATTTTTAGTTAAATTTTTCATTTAGGTGTATCTGCTACTGCTGTTTTTTCAACAGTAGATAAAACATGTAATGTGAATCCAACAGATGAGTAATCTATTACACATATAACTAATCTGTTGCACAGATGATAATCTGTTGCACAGATGATAATCTGTTGCAACATATTGACTAATCTGTTGCAACACATTGACTAATCTGTTGCAACATATGAGTAATCTGTTGCAACATATATGACTAATCTGTTGTAACAGATTACTCATCTGTTAGATTTATATTATAGTGTTGTAACATGAATCCAACATATGGGTCATCTGTTGCAACAGATTTGTCATATGTTACAACAGATTACTCACTTGTTGCAATAAATGATTCATATATTGGATTCATATTGCAGGTTCTATCCATCGTAGCAGTAGAAAATATACCAAATAAAAAATTCAACAAACATCATAATTATACTTACAAAATCACCTATGAAGTAATGTCCAAGTGATATACGAACAAAATTTGACCTTAAAAAATTCTAAAAATTTCAATAAGGGCACAACGAATAAGTGAAACACATGAAAAAATTTCATGAAACAGGTAAAGAAGAAAAAAATAGTGTATCATACATCAAATGCAAAAGGATCGAGGGGACAAACGTTTGAGTTTTCCTAAAAATATTTAAGTTCCCTAGTATTTTAATTGCTTTCTAATGGATAACCCATCTATTATAACAGATTTTCTATCTGTTTGATAATTTCCAACAGATGAATCATTTGTTGCAACATGTTAGTCATCTGTTGATTCAAATTAAACAATTATTAGTAATAACTAAATTTATTTAGCTAAAATTAAAGACAAGTCTTTAAGACAATGGGTCAAACATTTGAGTTCTCCTAAAAATGTTTGAGTTCCCTAGTATTTTAATTATTTTCCAACAGATCACCTATTTGTTGCAACAAGTTAGTCATTTGTTGCAATAAATGCTTATAACAGGTTAGTCATTTGATGATTCAAATTAAGCAATTATTAATAATAATTAAATTGATTTAACTAAAATTGAAGACAAGACCTTAGACAAGGGGGAAAACATTTGAGTTTTCCTAAAAAATATTTGAGCTTTAGTATTTTAAATTGCTTTTCAACACATATTTTGTCTATTTAGTAATTTCCAACAGATGAGTTATATGTTGCAATAACTCAGTCATCTGTTGCAACAGATATCTATATCTGTTTGATAATTTTCAATTGATGAATTAGTTGTTGCAACAAGTGAGTCATTTGTTGCAACAGATATCTATATCCGTTTGGTAATTTTTAACAGATGTTTTTATTTGTTTGGTCATTTCCAATAGATTACTCATCTGTTTTAACATGTTAGTCATCTATTGATTCAAATTAAGTCATTATTAGTAATAATTAAATTGATTACTCAAATGAAATATGAATTAATAAGTTCAATTACAGTTTCAATTAATCTCATGGTAATTACACGATCAACTAAGTATGTTCGTCTTGAGTAGAGTGATCAATTGACCAATTTTTTTTAAAATGATTCAAACTAAGTCATCATTATAAATACCTATATTGATTTAACTAAAACTAAAGATGAATTAGTAAGTTCAATTATGATTTCAATTAATTTCATAGTAATTACATGATCAATTAAGTGTTTCGTATTGAGTAGAATGATTAATTGACAAATTTTATGTGAAATTATTCAAATTAAATCATTATTAGAAATAACTACATTGATTTAACTAAAATTAAAGATGAATTCAATTACGATTTCAATTAATCTCAGTAATTAAATGATCAATTAAGTGTTTCATCCTTAGTAGAATAATTAATTGACCAATTTTATTTTAAATGATTCAAATTAAGCCATTATTAGTAATAACTATGTTGATTTAACTAAAATTAAACATGAATTAATGAGTTCACTTACAATTTCAATTAATCTCATTGTAATTACATGATTAACTAAGTGTATTCGTCCCGGGTAGAGTGATCAATCGACCAATTTTATTTGAAATAATTCACATTAAGATATTATTAGTAATAACTAAATTGATTTAACTAAAATTAAAGATAAACTTACAATTTCAATTAATCTCATAGTAATTAAATTATCAACTAAGTGTATTCGTCATGATTAGAGTGATCAATTGACCAATTTTATTTGAAATGAATCAAATTAAGTCATTATTCGTAATAACTAAATTGATATAACTAAAATTAAAGATGAATTGATAAGTTCACTTACAATTTCAATTAATCTCATAGTAATTACATGATCAACTATGTGTATTTGTCTAGAGGAGAGTGATCAATCGATCAATTTTATTTCAAATGATTCAAATTAAGTCATTATTAGTAATAAATAAATTGATTTTGACTAAATCAAAGATGAATTGATAAGTCCACTTACAATTTCAATTAATGTATTTGTCCTTAATAGAATGATCAATTGATAAATTTTATTTAAAATGATTCAAATTAAGCAATTATTAGTAATAACTAAAATTAAAGACAAGACCTTAGACAAGGGGACAAACATTTGAGTTCTCTTAAAAACATCTGAGCTTTAGTATTTTAAATTATTTTTCAACATATATCCTATATGTTTGATAATTTTCAATAGATTAGTCATCTGTTGCAACAAATGTCTATATTTGTTTGATAATTTTCAATAGATGAGTCATTTATTGCAACAGGTTAGTTATCTGTTGCAACATATGTCTATATTTGTTTGGTCATTTCCACCAGATGTCTTTATCTGTTTGATCATTTCCAACAGATGCCTTTATCTGTTTAGTCATTTTCAATAGATTACTCATCTTTTGCAACATGTTAGTCATCTATTGATTCATATTAAGCCATTATATTAGTAATAACTAAATTTAGTTAACTAGAATTAAACATGAATTAATAAGGTCAATCAGAGTTTCAATTAATCTCATGATAATTACACTATCAACTAAATGTGTTCGTCGTGAGTAGAGCGGTCAATTGACCAATTTTATTTCAAATGATTAAAGCCAAACCATAATTAGAAATAAGTATATTGATTTAACTAAAATTAAAGATGAATTAGTAAGTTGGCTTACAATTTCAATTAATTTTATAGTAATTACATGATCAACTAAGTGTTTCGTCTTAAGTAGAATGATCAATTGACCAATTTTATTTGAAAAAAATTAAAATCAAGAAATTATTAGTAATAATTAAATTAATTTAACTACAATTAAAGATGAATTGATAATTTTAATTACAATCTCAAATAATCTCATAGTTAGTAATTACATGATCATCTAAGTGTATTCGTCTTGAGTAAAGTGTTAATTGACCAATTTTATTTGAAATGATTCAAATTAAGATATTATTAGTAATAACTACATTGATATAACTAAAATTAAAGATGAATTGATAAGTTCAATTACGATTTCAATTATTCTCATATTAATTACACGATCATCTTAGTGTGTTCGTTCTGAGTAGAGTGATTAATTGACTAATTTTATTTGAAATGATTCAAATTAAGTCATTATTAGTAATAGCCAAATTGATTTAATAATTACAATTTCAATTAATCTCATAGTAATTACATGATCATTTAAGTGTATAACCTATTGCAACAGATTTGATCTGTTGCAACAGATGAGTCATTTGTTGATAATTATCAAACAGATATACACATATGTTGCAATAGATTAGTCATCTGTTGTAACAAATGTCTTTATCTGTGACCAATCTGTTGCAACATATGATTTTATCTGCTTGTTATTTCCAACAGATTACTAATCTGTTGCAATAGGTGACTAATCTGTTGCAACAAATGTTTTTATCTGTTTGGTCATTTTCAATAGATAACTCATCTTTTGCAACATCTTAGTCATCTATTGATTCGTATTAAGTCATTATATTAGTAATAACTAAATTAATTTAACTAATATTAATAAGTTCAATTACTGTTTCAATTAATCTCATGGTAATTATACGATCAACTAAGTGTGTTCGTCCTGAGTAGAGTGATCAATTGACCATTTTTTTTAAATGATTCAAACAAAGCTATAATTAGAAATAACTATATTGATTTAACTAAATTAAAGATGAATTAGTAAGTTCACTTACAATTTCAATTAATTTTATAGCAATTACATGATCAGCTAAGTGTTTCGTCTTAAGTAGAATGATCAATTGACCAATTTGATTTGAAATAATTAAAATTAAGTAATCATTAGTAATAACAACATTGATTTAACTAAAATTAAAGATGAATTGATAAGTTCAATTACGATTTCAATTAACATGTTGCAATAGATGAGTAATTTGTTGGAAAAGATCAAACAATTAAAGACATTTGTTGAAAATGATCAAACATATATAGACATCTGTTACAATAGATGACTAATCTGTTGTAATAGCTAACTCATCTATTGAAAATTATGCAACAAATATAGACATCCGTTGCAACAGATGACTAAATTGTTGCAACATATGACTCATCTATTAAAAATTATTAAATAGATAAGATATATGTGAACTTAGAACCAAAATGAGCCACAGAATATTAAAAGTGACCAAAATAGATCACCTATTTAAAAAGTTAGCAAAATAGGCTAAACGTAATAATTTATTACGTTTTCTATTTTTTCTTAACGATCAACTAACAGAGTTGAATTTTACAAAAACGTAAGAATTTCTTACGTTTTACATTTTTTTTTTGTAAAACGTAAGAAATTCTTACGTTTTATAAAAAAAAATAAAACGTAAGAATTTATTACGTTTTACACGATGACCGAGGAAAAAATGCAGTGAATTATCAAATCAATTAAAAAGATACTAAAAAACGAGTTGTTCAACATAACAAAAAGTTACGTTCTTAACTTTTTTATAGCAGTGGTCCCCCACCCACAATTTCTTTTTCCACAAATGTCCCATCACTTCTACTTTTTTCTTTTTTTACATATGATAATTATGAATTTTTTGATTAGTTAAATTTATTTATATTTTACATGTAGTTCAAATAATTTATTTTTCCTCTATGTAATAAATTTTTACGTTTTACATAAAAAATTTAAAAAATAGAAGTATCAATTACCTCATTAACTTAATAATTTTCTTATATTTATTCTATATCAAGAAATAATCACTTATATCCTTAATTATCCGATTTCTCTCTAAAAAATTATACTTTTGAGTTTTTCTCTACTCCAAAATAGTGAAATGTTGAATTATTGTCGATCAAATATGCTACTATATACAATAATTATATTTTTTTGGTGTGTTAAAAATATGAAATTAATTTTTTCGGATAGTGATTCATTGTAGTTTTCGATTAGTGTTTCGATTAGGATGTTGAGGAGACTCACATGCACAAATACGTTTCATATGATAATTAATGGAGTAAAAAATCACAATTTAATTTAGGAACACTCCTAAATTAATATAAGAAAATATATTTTTTTAGGAACACTCCTAAAAAAATATAATTAGTGTATATAGTAGCATATTTGATCGACGATAATTCAACATTTCACTATTTTGGAGTAGAGAAAAACTCAAAAGTATAATTTTTTTAAAGAGAAATCGGATAATTAAGGATAGAAGTGATTATTTTTTGATATAGAATAAATATAAGAAAATTGTTAAGTTAATGAGGTAATTGATACTTATTTTTTTAAAATTTTTTTTATGTAAAACGTAAAAATTTATTAGAAAAAATAAATTATTTGAGGTAAAATATAAATAAATTTAACTAATAAAAAAATTCATAATTATCATATGTAAAAATAGGAAAAAGTAGAAGTGATAGGACATTTGTGGAAAAAGAAATTGTGGATGAGGGACCACTGCTATAAAAAAGTTAAGAACGTAACTTTTTGTTACGTTGAACAACTCTTTTTTTTAGTATATTTTTAATTGATTTGACAATTCATTATATTTTTTTCCTCGGTTATCATGTAAAACGTAAGAAATTCTTACGTTTTATATTTATTTTTTATAAAACGTGAGAATTTCTTACGTTTTACAAAAAAAATGTAAAACGTAAGAAGTTATGTTTTTGTAAAAGTCAACTCTGTTAGTTGACCGTTAAAAAAAAAGTAGAAAACGTAATAAATTATTATGTTTAGCCAATTTTGGTAACTTTTTAAATAGGTGGCCTATTTTGATCACTTTTTTAATTCCGTGACTCATTTTGGTTCCGAGTTCGATATATATTGAAAAGCAATTTAAAATACTAAAGCTCAAATGTGTTTAGGAGAACTCAAACATTTGCCCCCTTGTCTAAGGTCTTGTATTAAAGACTTGTCTTCAATTTTAATTAAATTAATTTAGTTATTATTAATAATTGCTTAATTTGAATAAACAAATGACTAACCTGTTATAAACATCTGTTAGAATAGATGACTAAATTGTTGCAACAAATAGATAATCTGTTGGAAAATAATTAAAATACTAGGGAACTCAAATATTTTTAGGAGAACACAAATGTTTGTCCCATTGTCGTAGAGACGTCTTTAATTTTAGCTAAATCAATTTAGTTATTACTAATAATTGCTTAATTTGAATCAACAGATGACTAGCATGTTGCATCAGATGATTCATTTGTTGGAAATTATCAAACAGATAGAAAATTTGTTGTAACAGATGGGTCAACTATTAGAAAGCAATTAAAATATTAGGGAACTTAAACATTTTTAGGAGAACTCAAATGTTTGTCCCCTTGATCCTTTTGCATTTGATGTATAGTATATTATTTTTTTTCTTCTTTATCTATTTCATAAAAATTTTCATGTGTTTCACTTATTCGTTGTGCCCCTGTTGAAATTTTTTTTAAAATTTTTAGGTCAAATTTTGTTCGTATATCACTTGGACATTACTTCATAGCTTATTTTGTAAGTAAAATTATAATTTTTGTTGAATTTCTTATTTGGTGTATCTGCTACTGCTACAATGGATAGAACCTGCAACATGAATCCAACATATGAGTTATCTATTGCAACAAGTGAGTAATCTATTGCAATATATGACTAATCTGTTGCAACAGATGACTCATATGTTGGATTCATATTACAACACTATAAAACGAATCCAACAGATTACTCATTTGTTGCAACAAATTAGTCATATATGTTGCAACAGATTACTCATTTGTTGCAACAAATTAGTCATATATGTTGCAACAGATTACTCATATATGTTGCAACAGATTACTTATTTGTTGCAACAGATTAGTCATATATGTTGCAACAAATACTTATCTATTGGATTCACGTTACATGTTTTATCCATTATTAAAAAATAACAGTAGCAGATACATCCAGGTGAGAAATTCAACTAAAAAACAACAAACATTAAAAAAATAACAAAAAACATAAAAAAAATAACAAACACCAACAAATCAAGTTCCTCATTTTCGTCATAACTTAAAAGACCTAATTTTTTACTAGTGAAAATCGAAAAGAAACGATGAAGAACTCGAAGTTGTTGTCGCCGGAGAATGTTGTCATGTCGACTGACGGTTGAAAGTCAAAAAGGAACGAGCAAGAACTCAAAACTATTTGTTGCCAGAGGTTGAAGTTGCACAAGATTGAAGGGAGAAATTTTAAAAGTTGTTGGTTGGGAGAAATTAGAGAGAGAAACTATCAAGAGAAAGAGAGGAGAGAGATTGATTTGCAGAGGAAGGAAAGTTTTGTGGGTGTGGGTTAATTTGTATTTTTGAAAAGATTAAAAAGTTTAGAAAATATTAATCAAGTCTACAATTAACCTAATCAAGTTTTTTAATTATGTTTGACCCTTTAAATTGGCCAATGTCATCAATCCTTCATTCAAGACTTAAAAGACACCTTTCCTTCAATTTTCTCTAGTTTCTAGGCAATAATTTTAAATAATTTTTAAAGATAAATTGAATTAGATTAACTTAATATTTTAAAATTATAATATTTACAAACTATATGACAAGTTTTATTAGTCACACTTTTTCTCATGTTAATATGATAAAAAAAGTATATTTTTAGATTTTTTTTGAGTTAACACAATTTAAATCTTAAAAAGGAAAGAAAATCACAAAAATCTAAAAAAGAAAGTTCTATATATTTTTACTATCATTAAAAGTGAGAGGTTTTAAATATTTTTGTCAACTATTTATTTTAATCTAAGTAGAGTCGTATATAGTATTTAACTCTACTTTGAAGACGACTAATGTTTTTATGTGAATTTGGTTATAATATAAATCGAAGTGTTCGTTAAATTAGTTTAACTAAAATTAGGAGTATTCATATACGTACAAAGCACATATACCAAATTAGTTGTTTCAAAATGAAAAAACTTAGTATTATTTCTGGGACCCGCTCTATTGAGTTGAAGGAGTAGGGGACAGTGGCCGGAGTGAGTCCTAGATAGGTGAATTACCTGGGCATCACGATAATTAAGAAGCCAGTCGTTATTAGCAAAAATACGATCGAGGCGCTCTAAAATTAAATCACCTCTGATTTTAAAACGTTTATTAAGCCACGTGTATTTCTACCGCAAAAATCCATGTCAATGAATTCGCAATAATTAACATCTAGGAAATCAGTCGTGCAGGGCCCATTACTAGGTTCCCACCTTTTTTGTCCACACTATATAAAACCTCATTGAAGTCACCGCTAATGAGCCACTAACCAGAATAATTGTCCTTGATTATTTTAAGGTTTTGCCGGAGAAATTTCCATTTGTTCCTAAGTACTAGCATAAATACAACTGAGAAGCCAATGACTATCTTTAGAAATTACCTTGATCATGGCATGAATTTCCTGATCGATGGTAGAGATCTGATCCAGTTCAATGAGATCATCATCCCACAGAATAGCCGGTCCTCCAGAATTGCCTACTTCTGGAACATCTATCATTCTTGTAAAGGAAAACTCATCAAGTAAGGCTTGATGATCCTGCATTTTTGTCTACCAAAGTAGGTTTATGCCAGTCCAAAAGAGACCTAAAAATTCTTTTGAATTCAGGGTTATTACCTCCCCAATAGTTCCATATGATGATGTTCATGGACCTGTTTAGGTGAGGGGGGTTGATCATGGGAGTGTCCACTGGGGGTTCTATTGCGAGTTCCGGATTCGGAGCATTCATTGTAGGGTTCATTATCAGTACATAATTCCCTATTTTGTCATTACATTGGTAAAATCAAACATGACACATGAATTACACAGTATTTATGTTATCACATACAAAAGTTTCTTATCATTTCTACTTAATGAAATATGGCACTGGATTGTTTAGTCACCACAATCTTAATAATCATACAAAATGATTCCCGAACACATCCCGAGGAAATTCAGCACCAAATGCCTGAAAAGTATAAGCTCTTTAGGCTTTGAACTTGTGAAATTGTTTCATATGATAAATTTTTAGAAACGATATTAAAAGACTATTGTGCTACAATAGTTTTTGTACATGTGGTACATTTTGTTTTTTCTAGTGAGCTAATGGTTGTGCAATTTGATGGATTCAGGTGCTTATTTAGGATATGGATTCAGGGGATGCCTCTGTTCGAAAGAGTTTGTGTCAGTTGTGGGTGAGGAAAAGAAAAAGGATGCAACATGGGACTTGGGAGTTTGCCTGCGATAAAGGCAACAGGGGAGGAATTTGGCTCTTTAAGTGACCCCAAGGGCAAGGATTACCGAGTCTAAATCCTCCTCTGATGAGGACTGCGACGTTGATGACTCGGTGAAAAATGCTGCCCTTTGAAGCATTTTTTTAAAAAGGGAAGCATCACTTTATAATAAAATTTGTTTATAATTGGCTTAAGCTTACAATTTTAGATTGTTTATCTAACTAAATATGGTGATAGACCTCAATCAAGCTACCGGTCTTTTCCTAAAAAAAATTCGAATTTTATGGTCTATGGATATTAAAAATAAATATACACACTTTATTCGCAAATGTGTCCTGAATGTGCAACTCGTTAATGAGATTATTTTATGAAGGCTACAAAATAGTTGTGATGTTTGGAAGATTTGTGGTGTAGAAAGTGAAATCATTGATCATATGCTTTTTAAATGTCCGAAGGCTCATATGGTATGGAAAATTTGCCCCATAAAGTGGCCAAACATCGAGAATATTACAGACTTTTTTAGATGGTGGAAAGAGCTCTTCGATAAAACTAATCAATATCCTGATTCTATTGAGCTTATTAAATTAAGTGTTTCTATAATGTGGCAAATTTGGTAGGCAAGCAACGCTAGAAATTTTAATGGTGTTATCTTTGAATCTAGTGATATTGTAAACAAGGCACTATTTGACTTTCAAGAATATGAAAGTAACACGCTTACTATGTCTTCTCGCACTTTGGTACCTGATCAACCTACTAATAATACAATTATTGTAGCACAAGATGCTGTGATTATGTTTGCAGATGCTAATTTACAAAGGGAGAAGAATATGACAAGCATTAGAACAACTATGGATAGCTTTGGGAATTTGCTTTAAGCCTTTGGTACCCCAATCCAATTTGTTGGGAAGGCCATCATTGCAGAAGCGCTAGCAATTTGGTTACATTGAAAAACACTCAAGAAAATGGACGGACAAAGGTGCAACTTTTATCAGACGCAAAGAATGTTGTGGATATGATTTTAAAGAAGAGTGTAGCTTCATGGGAGATAGAAACAACCTGTGAGGATATCTGGAAGCTTATGAGCTTGTTTGAAGAAGTTCAAATTACACATATTCCTAGATCTTGGAATAAGATAGCGCACAATTTAGCAAAATTTTCGCTTACTTTGTTAGACAAATTAGTGCGGATTTCTTGTTTTCTTAGTTGGATTGTCAAAGATACTTCTGCGTCTTTTAACTCCTTAAGTTCGTTTTTGCATTAATAAAGTAAAGTTAAAAAGGACAGTTCAGTGCGCTAAAGCTATCGCTATGCGCGGTATCCGGGAAAGGGCCCCACGAGGTGTAAAGTTGTTGGTTGAAAAAATAAATCTAACTAATACGAAATTAAATATTTTATGATAAAAATATTTTGCATTTGTTAACACTTATAAGTGTGTATAAGTGTGTCACACATTAAAACTTATTTACTTAGAAAACTCACTTTTAAAATTTATAACTAATATTTTAAAATAAAAATTATCTATATGTGTATACAAAATAGGATTTAAAAGATTATCATTATTTATAGATTATGTATTTGTTAATCCATCTATATTGTCATGATTAAAGGCTTAAGAAGGATGTGTATATGTTTTTTTTTTCTCTTCTCTGTTTATCTATTTTTCTTTTTTGTGTGTGTGTTTTCTTTCTATTAGACTTCTTTAATTTAATTTTGTATGATTTTTTGATTGCAGCAATACGTTTCTATTCTCATTTGGGCTCAAAGGAGCCATTTGTGCTAGTGAAAGTTTGTGCTACCAACTTCTTTTTAAGTTCTTAAAGAAAACCTACCGACCATACTTCAAAATCTGCAGTTGGTTGCATAAAAGGAATCCATTTAAGCATTAAAATACGCCGCTCATTTGTTTTTTCTTGTGATACTTTTAAAAATATATTTGTAATTGTTACACTTTTATCACTCATTACATACATATTATCATAGAATTTTACTCGTTGGGTGGGACATACGTGTAACACACATGTCCAGAAACTAGTTTCATTAAATACTTATACAAATTAGGCGTGAAAAAGGTTAATTGCTCTTCAATTGTGACTAAATTAATTTTAAATATGGTCACACTTAACAACTAAATCAAATTGAAAAAAATTAAGGTGAATTGATATCCGATTTGCCTCTGAACTTCTTGATCTAATAAAGTCTAAATAGTTAGATTTCAAAAATGATTTATTTTAAGGAAAAATACACTTAAACCAAATTTAGCCTTGATTTAATTAATTTTAAAAGGCGAACCTAGATCAAACGCTGATTTCTGACAATGATATTTATTTGAGTAGTAAAATCATACGTTTCTTAAATATAGGAAAACATGATAATTACTATAAAATTATCCCAAAAGGTAAAGTAATTATTTCAATTTCATTTAGAATAGAAGAAGCTCAACATTAAACCAAATTGTAGATGGCAAAATTAGGTGTCAACAATCGTCGCGAGTAGATCATCGGACTCCATTTGCTTCAGTAAGCATAAATTTTACCTTTAGTCTTTTTTCCTCCATCATTGACTGATTAGATGACTCTTTCTTTCTCTACCCAAATCGGGACATGTTTGTCTACTTAATGATTTTTAAAATTTTTGTATTGTCAGCGTTGAATCACATAGAACGGTTGGTTAAATGGTTAATCACATAGAATGGTTAAATAATACGTTTAAGAATATGATTAGCTCGAATTTAATGGAAATTTTAAGGATTAATTTAGATATGTTTGATGATGCGACCTTTTTTGAATCGTGCATGAAAGTGGGATGTTTAATGCATCGACTGTTTTTTGAAGCAGTTTTTTAAAGAGAAGCATCAGTGAAAGTAATTTTATAATAGAATTTGTTTATAATTTGCTTAAGCGTACAATTTTTAGATTGTTTATCTAACTACATACGAAATTAAATATTTATAATAAAAATATTTTGTATTTTGCTATAAACTTGTAAGTTTGTCGCACATTTAAACATATTTACTTAGAAAACTAACTTTTTAAAGTTATAACTAATATTTATTTTAAAATAAAAGTTGCCTATAAGTGTATACAAAATACGATTTAAAAAATTATGTATTGATTCTGTATTTGTTTTTTATTGTCTGTAAGTGTCTACAAAATAGGATTTAAAAAATTATGTATTGATTATGTATTTGTTTTTCCATCTATATTGTCATGAATAAAGGCATTGTATTTTTTTTTTCTCTGTTTAGTTTTTGAGTTTTCTCTCTATAAGACTTCTTTAATTTAAATTTGTATGAATTTCTGATTGCAGTAATAAGGTTCTGTTTTTGTTTGGGCTCAAAGGAGCCATTTGTGGTATTGAAAGTTTGTGCTACCAAGTTCTTTTAGTTCTTAAAAGAAAAACCTACCGATCATAGTTCAAAATTTGCAACTGGTGGATTAAAAGGGATTCATTTAAACATTACAATACGCTCCTGTCATGACCCGAATCGAGGCCCTGGCTACGACGGACATCCCGAACCATGAAGGCCCGAGAGCTCTTCTATCTGCAATCATATGCATAATTCATAACTATAAAATGCGGAAACAAAATGGAAACATGTCATCTGATTATAGCAACAAAACAACACGGCATAAGTTCAACAAGACTCAAATCCATCTAACATCTATCTGCGAAATCTCTACTAACTGAAGGAAAACAACATCTGTTTGAAGACCGGGACAAGGCCCCCGGTCGGACCATAAACCAAAACCAAATGAGATCAACACAAGTAAACAAGACGCCTTCCGAAGTAAGAGAGGCTCACCAACTCTGAATGTCCGACAACAATCTACCATTTAGCAGGACCGCTAGACTGGGCCTCAGAACCTGAAATATAGGGGGTCAATACAGATGTACTGGTACGCAGAGCAATCCAAAATAATGTACTTTTATACAACATAAGTGAGAGAAATTCATAAAATAGTTTACATACGATATAGGAAAACACATAGGCATACTTAAAAACTTTGAAACATTTCTTTGAAACCATGAACCACTCTTTATTTTACTTCTGAGCTAGATGGTACACCCTACAATCTGTAATTCCACGGGCTATATGAAATCCGCCCTTGACTTGGCGGCCAAGCCCCCAATCCAAGTTTGCCGCAAGGATTGGAGTATCTATATAGGAGGACACGCAAGATCACACAGCAGGGTGCCAAAATCCCCAATCATATCAACATGTCATGGTAGTACACAAGATCATAAAGCAGGTCTCCTAATCATAGTCCCAATTTGGGACGACATGAATCAAGGCGCATAAGATCACAAAGCAGGTACCATAATTCCGTGTCGGCAAATCACGATTTCTAGCATTGATTCTTTCAACTCACACTTTCTTCGAGTAACCATCTAACTCTCTTTAAGTCCATTTTAACCTTTTCTAAATATGCATCTTTCTGAATTCAAAATCTGAGTAAAACCTGTATTTTAGTTTGTTCTGAATCTGCTATGGCATTCATCTGTTTGGTATCGTCATACCAAGACTTGCAAGTCGTATGTCTAAGCCATACAATGTTCTTCTTTAAATTTTTCAATCAACTCAATCATTTGACCACCAAAAACATTTAAACAATGCAAGGGAGTCCTTATTTCAAAACATGTGTAAAACTTATTCAAAGATTCCCCTTTTCAATATTTCAACATATGATGGTCAATTCCTTTATAACAATCCATGTAACTCTTTCCATTATCACCTTGAACATGTATAAATAAGAAAATACCCTTTCTTCAATTCATAATCAATATCAAGTTCAAAACAATAGTAAAACACTTATCTCATGCTTTAAAACATGCAATTGAACAACACACAACATGTGAAATCAAGAGGTATCATAACATGAGAGGGTTTTCGTCATTCATGCTCTCGATTTAATCTTTGAAAATCTCAAAACGCAGACTTACATATACGCGAGTAAAAATCAATTTTAAGGGGAGGCCTCAAAACCAAAACAATATATATATATATATATATATATATATATATATATATATATATCATTGTAAAGGGTTTCATGATTGGCTATTCAAAATAATTGTTCAAACCCATGTTATAAACATCTTAACATGCTTTCAAAAGATTGATAAAATCATAACTTATGCCCATAGAGTTTTTAGGACAGCCCCACGTACCTTATGCTGTTTAGTTTGAAGATTGAAACTCTAATCTTGACCTTTTTATTGAAATCTTGAACTTAGAGGAAACCCTAATTTGCTCTTCTTCTTGAGAGAAAAGAAGATTTGAGATGTTGTAAAACTAATAATAGTTGTTTAATAATGTTTAGGGTGTAATTTAATTCGTTGGTGAGGTTTCTGGGAAGGGAAAGTACCAAAACACCCCTTTAAAAACGTCTCGTTTGAGCAACTCGGCCTCGACTGACGGTCTGGATGATGAACCATCACTATGGTGACTGACCTTCACTCCAACCATCATTTTATGGCCAAATATTGAGCTTTATGCCTGAGGTTGACGGTCAGGTTTGACGGTCCGTCAGTCTGATCATCACACCTCAGCAGACTGACACCTCTCTGGAAAACGGGCAAAATATTTTACCGAGATATCAGATTAAGGCAAAACCGGTGGAGTTGGAAAGAAGACTCGAAGTCCTTTCATTTAATATATAGTACACCCTCTAACTAGTTTATATAAAAGGAGTAATGGTTGATGAAAGTTAACCTAAGTTGAGACGTTCACTAAAACTTAATCGATAGAAAAGTTTTCAACTCATCTTTGAGTTAGGGGACTTCTATGATCTCAATTCATGTACAATTAGATTCCCACACTACATAATTGATAAAGATACTTATATTTACATAGGATTCATTGGCTTTTGGGACCTTTACGCGTAGGAATGATGATTTACGTTCTAGCCCAAAAACGTGGGGTGTTATAGCTCCTCATTTGGTGTTTCTTGTCATATTTTAAGAATATATTTGTAATTCTTACATTTTTATTAATCATTACATGCATATTATCATAGAATTTTAATCGCTGTGTGGAACACGCGTGCAACACGTGTGTCTAGAAACTAGTTTCATTAAAATACATATCCAAATTAGGCGTGGATAAGGTTAATTGCTTTGCAATTGTGATCAAATTAATTTTAAATATGGTCACACTTTACAATTATCTCAAATTGAACAAAATTAAGATGAATCGATATCCGATTACCTCTAACCTCTTGATCTAATAAAGTCTAAATAGTTTGCTTTCAAAAATGATTTGCTTTAAGGGAAAATACACTTAAACCGACCTCAACCTTGATTTAATCAATTTTTAAAAGCGAACCTCGATCAAAATTTGATTTTTGATAATAACATTTTTAATAGAGTAATAAAATCATACGCTTCTAGGAAAGCATGATAATCACGCTAAAATTATCTCAAAAAGTAGTGTAATTATTTCAATTTCATTTAAAATAGAAGAAGCTCAACATTAAACCAAATTGTAGAGTGCAAATATTAGATGTCTACACAGTCTTCGCGAACAGATCGTCAGGCTTCATTTGCATCAGTAAGCATAAATTTTTACCTTTCGTCTTTTTTTCTCCATTATTGATTAATTAGACGACTCTCGCTCTCTCTTTCTCTACCCAAATTGGGACATTTCGTCTACTGCATCACTTTTTAAATTTTTGTATTGTGAGTGTTTAATCACATAAAATGATTAAATTGTTAATCTCATAGAATGATTAAATGACATGTTTAAGGATATGATTAACTTTGGTTTAATGGAATTTTCAAGGATTAATTTAGATATTTTGAGGATGCGACTTTTTTCTAAATCGTGCTTAAAAGTGGGATGCTTAGTGCCCCGGGCCACCCTTTGAAGCATTTTTTTAAAAAGGAAAGCATCACTAAAAGTAACTTTATTATAGAATATTTTTATAATTGGCTTAAGCGTACAATTTTAGTTTGTTTATCTAACTAAATATGAAATTAAATATTTTATAATAAAAATATTTTCTATTTTGTATACACACATAAGTTTGTCGCACATTAAAACTTTTTTTTTTTCGGTTAAAAGATTATTTTTTTATTTAATAATATGCATCATAAGGGATTACAAAGTAAGCTGAAGGCAGCTGGCCTAACACTATGGCAGGACTAGTACTAGTATTACAATTCATAATAGTAGTGGGCACAACAGGCCCTACAAAAGATGAACTAGTTGTAACAACTTCCAAAACTTTTTAACACTAGGTGGAGGGGTAATCCAGACAACAAAGAGCTTATTTTGAGGTAGCTTAAGTCCTTCTTTGGCCAGGTGATCAGCTACTCCATTAGCTTGACGTGGTTCATGCTTCATCTGCGGGTTCCTTAGGCTGAGGAAAAGATCCCTGCATGACAGAACAAGACTGTTATTAAGAGTGTCCTTAGAATGAAGCACATTTATTACCTCCAAAGTGTTTGTCGCGATTTCCAGCTGTGAAACCTGCATGCTGCGAGCTAATAAAAGGCCATAAAATAAGCTTGAAAATTCTTCCTCTAATGGTGGTGAGACATTGAGTTTAGCACTAAAACCCTAACCTAACCTATCATCTCATTTGGTCTCTAAAGCTCCCACCTGCACCTCCTATTTCAGTAAGGTGATTGAAGGAACCATCAATATTGAGCTTTAGCCCTTTATCTGGAGGAACCCAGATTGTCGGTGAAAGGTTGGGGACAGAACGCGTATTTGCAGTTAGGCAGTGAAATTCTACAGCCCTTTCAAAGGGTGTGGAGATGGAAATATGAATTTTCTATTTATTGTGGTGATTGTGGTTCCGAGTTAACTAGATGTTCCATAGATAGAAAGGAAAGAGATCTTTCCAACTAAGTATGGAGTTATTGGTGATTAATGCTTCAAAAACAGTCAATTAGTTCCTAGTTTTTAGCTAGTAAAAGTAGTGCTAGTTTAGTTCAGTTAGTTAGCTTGGTAGAAGTAGTGGACACGTTTATCCACTAATCTTTTAGTTGCTTATTTTTAGCTAATACTAGTTGGTTGTACGCCTATTTAATAGGCTACTGCTGCAGCTCTTTTAATTGCAATTGGAACAACTTTTGATAAATACTCTCTCTGTTTTTTACATTCTCTTTTATATCCCAACAATATTTTTGGTATCAGAGAAAGTAACGATAAAAAAAAATTGGGCGATAAATTGAGAGCAGTCCATGACAAGCGACAATTTCAACTCATTTTATCAATCCCTAATTTCAATATTTAAAGGGAAAAAATATCATCTTTGGAGCCTCAAAAAGAAGATAATGTTAAAGTCCCAAGAGCTATGGGATTTGGTGGAAAGGGGTCATGTTGAGCCAAATCTGGCACCGGCTCAACCTAGCGATCAACTACGGGAGACTCGCAAATAAGATGCAAAGGCAGTATTTCTCATCCAATCGACACTAGATGATGAAATTTTTCCCCGAATTACAACTACAACAACCTCCAACCAGTCATGGGAAACTCGGAAGCAAGAGTATTTGGGCGACAAGAAGGTAATTACTATGAAACTACAAATACTTCATCGTTCGTTTGAAAATTTGGCCATGAAAGATAAAGAATCTGTGCAGGAATATATGTCTAGGGTGTCTGGAGTTGTTAATCACATGAAAATATACGGTGAAAATGCTAATAATGAAACTGTAGTGAGTAAAGTGTTGAGAAGTCTAACAAAAGGCTTTGACCATGTTGTTGCTGCAATAGAAGAACCTAAGGACCTTTCTACTTATAATTTTGATGAATGAATGAGTTTATTGTTAGCCCATGAAGTTCAGATTAGTAGGTCCTCCAAAAAGGTGGAGGATAAAGCTTTTTAGGCAAAAGAAATGTCTTTTCACAAAGAAAAATCAAAACATCCAGGTGGTCGAGGCAGAGGATGAGGTGGTTACCGAGGTCGACATCGTGGAAACGGCAGAGGAAAAGGCCAATTTTGTGGCCAACGTCAAAACAAAAACAGCATTATATGTAGATATTGTAAGAAGTTGGACCACATAGAAGTTGATTGCTAGACCAAGCAGAGGGACGACCAAAAGCAAGCAAATTTCACAGAGGAAGTTGAAGAAGGAAGTAAGTCATTCATGACTCAATATTCTGTCGATGATAGCCCTAATGGACTATGGTTCATGGACAGTGGGTGCTCAAACCATATGTCCAAAATGAGGTCACTGTTTAAAGAACTTGATGAATCCCAGCTACCCTAACAATATATATACTTCTTATTTTAGATCCTATTTATTATGGAGAAGCAGCTGAAAAAAAAGAGTGACAACAAGAAATAGTGGAAAAAATCAAAGCTGTTGAAAAGAAAGAAACCTGGAAATTAGTTAATTTACCATAAGGAAAGAACCTTTTTTTCCTGAAATGGGTGTATCACACAAAGTACTCTGATGATGGATCAGTTCAGAAGCACAAAGCTCGGCTTGTTGCAAAAGAATATGCACAACAATAAGGAGTTGATTTTGATGAAACATTCTCTCCAATTGCACGCTTTGAAATGGTGAGAACTCTCTTAGCTCTTGCTGCTCAACTCTCGTGAAAAGTTTACCAATTTGATGTCAATTCTTCCTTCTTAAATAGAGAACTGGAGGAAAAAGTTTATTTTTCTCAACCCAAAGGTTTTGTTCTGAGCAGACAAGAAAGTAAAGTGTGAAGGTTGAAAAAGGCCTTATATGACCTAAAGTAAGCCCCGCGGGCATGGTATTGTAAGATTGACTCTTATCTCCTGGGGAATGGATTTGAAAAGAGCAAAAATGAGCCAACTCTCTATATGAAGAAGCAAGGTAAAACTGATTTCTTGGTGATGTGTCTTTATGTAGATGATTTGATTTATATGGGCTCTTGTTAATCTCTTGTTACTGAATTTGAGACTATCATGATGAAAAAATTTGAAATGACAGATTTGGGGTTGTTGTAATATTTTCTTGGTCTTGAGATTAAACAAAGTTTAGATGGCATTTTTGTCTCGCAAAGAAAATATGCAACTGATCTTCTTAGGGGATTTAATATGTTGGGGTGTAAGATAGCTTCTACACCTATGAATGTAAATGAGAAAATCATATCTAATGATGGTACGGGCTTGGCGAATGCTCGATGCTTTAGAAGAATAGCTGGTGGTCTGAATTATTTGTCGCACACATGACCCGACATAAAATTTCCTATTAGTGTGGTTTCCAGATTCGTGCATAACCTAACAAATCATCATTTTGGGGTTGTAAAGCGGATTATACGATATGTTGCTGGAACTACTGATTTTGGAATTTGGTACTCTAAAACATCAGATTTTAGATTGTTTGGTTTCACTGATAGTGATTATGCAGGGTATTTAGATGATAGAAAAAGTACTTCTGGATATGTGTTCTTTCTTGTTTTAGGTGTTATATCCTAGATTTCAAATAAGTAAGAGATTGTGGCCTTGCCATCATCCAAAGCAGAATATATTGCTGCTACAATGTTATCCTGTCAAGCGATTTAGCTAAAGAGGTTGCTTGCTGGTGTCTTTCAGGAGCAGGCTACTGCAACAAAAATTTTCTGCTACAATAAAGCAACTATTGCAATGACAAAAAAATTGGCATTTCACATCAGGACAAAGCATATTGACATTTGGTACCACTTTATACAAGATCTGGTAGCAAATGGAAGCATTATCTTGAAACATTGTGGTACAAATGAATAAGTTGTTGATATTCTAACGAAAGCGCTTCCAGTTGGGAAGCATGAGTACTTCAGATTGTAGATGGGAGTAACAAGCTTTGAATCAAGGGAGAGTGTTGATTAATGCTTCAAAAGTTGTCAATTAGTTCCTAGTTTTTAGCTAGTAAAAGTAGTGCTAGTTTAGTTAAGTTAGTTAGCATGGTAGAAGGCATGTTTATCCACTAATATTTTAGTTGCTTATTTTTAGCTAATAGTAGGTGGTTGTAAGCCTATTTAATAGGCTACTGCTGCAGCTCTTTTAATTGCAATTGAATAACTTCTAATAAATACTCTCTCTGTTTTTTACATTCTTTTTTATATCCCAACAGTTATCCAACTTTGGTTTGAGGTTTTTGCAACCAAATAGCCAGTCAGACCTTGTATTTTTACCCAAAGAATGGATTAGGCTCCCTAGACTGATGGCTTTCCAAAAATTTTGGACATGATGGATGATAACGCTCAACTTACTCCCATGTTTGAGGCATAAGGAGGTCATTGTCAATATCCCAACTCGCGTTAGGGTCGAATCCACAAGGAGTGAAATGCAAATTTCAAATCCTATGGGTGCTCTAGATACTAAAAGGATACCCGGAATGCAAACAAACACAATATATAATGTAAAGTGGGGGGGGGGGGGTTATATCAATTTTGAGTCACAATAAGCTACAATGACACTTTTGATTTGAAGTCAAGTTTGTAGAGAATCTTGGGATTATGTCTACCTAAAGGTATAAAGTATCTAGGTTAGAGATGGTTCAACATGATATCTAGTTGTTGAGTGAGAGATAGGCTAGGTCAAAAGTCTTTGCGGTTAGTTTTTCAACCAAACCTCAAAGATTTCACCCATTGGCTCTTTATAAATGTGCCATTCATAGTCACCCAAAACCTCAATCGGGCAACCCTATTTCTAAGAAGATGCCTATGACATGACTTAGACTCTATTTACACTTATTTCTAAGATTGCAAAAGGTACTAAAGCACATACTTATTTTCCACCATTGCCTTGTCCCCCTATAGCCCTTTTTCAAGGATGCTATGGTTTTCATGGGTTCACTTTCATCCCTCTTTCAAGGATGATGAAAGTTTTCTAGAGTTTGGAGTTTTCACCCATCAAACCTATTTGGAGATTTGGGGTTTTCACCCACAAATTTCAACTATTAAGCTCAAGAAATGGTGGAATCCATACTCAACAACCAAAAATCATGTAAACACATCAACACCCATACATAAATACACTTTAGTTCAACATAATCCCAAGACTAAATTACTTAGCTACTCATGAAGAGAGTAGAGAAAGATATACCATACGGATTATCTAAAGCATCCATCCTTCACAAAATCCTAAGAATTCAAGTTTCCAAAATTAGTGGTTCTTGTTTCAAATTCAAAAATATATATGAGGTAAGCAATGCCCAAAGAAGAAAGGGTTTTAGACAATAAAAGGATTGAGATTTGGCCAAGTGAATTTACAAAACTGCCCTGGGAAACATTTCCACTTAGCCGCGATCGTATGAGGTTGTCTGTGATTGCGGCTAATGCGACCGCGGTGGTGCTTCCGCGATCGTGTTCTCTTAACCATCTTGACTGACCACGACCGCGGCCTATGGGCCGCGATCGCAGTAACTAAGGCTGATGCCTGCTCCAGGTCTTCAGCTGCACTCCACTGCTTCCATTTGATCTCTTTTAGCTCCAATCCATATCCTTCCATCTCACCAACTCTATCCCTGCAAAATGTGGATTTTAGTGCATTCAATTGCGATTATGCCTCATTTAATTATCCAAAACATGGTAGTGTGCACGAATGTTTAGTGCAAATGAGTGTTAAAATCACCATTCATCAATGGCATTGGAGAAAAATGTGCGTAATAGATTCAGGTTGTCCACACATAGGACAGTTGGGGTCGACGTCAATCCCAATGTGGTTTAAGAATAGCTTTGTTGATAGCCTTTCATGATGACATAGCCATAGGAGAAACTTGAGTTTATTAGGGAAATTTAGTTTCCATATCCATTCAAAAGATTTATTTTTAGCGGTATTGGCATGACTGGAGTCTGCCAGGAGGATACTGGTATAGACTTTACCAGTAGAAAAGTGACAGCTTGAATCAAGATCCATGTTTGGAGCTGGATAGAGTTAAAGGTATAGTTTTAATTTTATGAATTAGTTCTTCAGGGAGTTCAAAGGAGATATTATTCATATTCTAGTAATTGTTTATGATGATGTCTTTAAATTTTAACTATATGTCATTTGAGTTCAAAGGCCCAACAATAATACTAGAGAGAGGTTTTGAGTGCGGAATCCATACATCATCCCATAAAGAGATTTTTGATCCATCACCAATACTCCATCTAATATGTTTTCTACAAATCTTCCAGCTGCCTATGATAGTCCTCCAAATTTGGCTAGGATTTTTAAGATGGAAAGATTCATCATTCAAGGTGAGGCCTTTGGCGTATTTGTGAGTAAAGATAGAGGCCCAAAGGGACGATGGATTACTGTGAAGCCTCCAAGGCAGTTTCACCAACATTGTCTGGTTCTTAGTACCAGAGTTTTGTATACCCAATCCTCCCTTCTGTTTAGGGAGAGTTAGGATATCCAGTTAATGAGATGAATTTTTTTAGCAGAATTTGTCGTTCCCTAAACAAAGTTTCTTTGAATACAATCAAATTTCTTGGTCACGCTGGAGGGTAGTTTTAAGTAATGCTTTACGTGGGTTGGGATGTTATTGCGGCATGATTTTGCCAAAGTTGTACGCCCATCTATATTAAGGAATTTCATTTTCCAACCCAAAAGCTTTCTTTTAAGGTTATCAACAATATATTGAAAGTCAGATATATTGGTGGGTTTATGAAAAATTGGAAATCCTAGGTATTTACCAAAAGAGAGACTGCCCTTAATCTGGAACATCTAAGAAATCGACTGCTGGATTTTTTAGGACAATTGAGAGAATAAAAAAAAAAATTGATTTTGAGCAGTTGATGTTTTGGCCTGCCCATGAACAAAAATTGTTAAGAGTAGCGGCAACACAGCTACTAGGGTTTGTAGAAGACATAAGAATTATGTTATTGGCAAAGAATAGGTGAGAAAGAGCCGGTCCTAGGATTTTTGTCCCGATTTTCTTACCAAATTTAAGTTTTACTTTTTTTCGTAAGGAAAAGAAAAGTAACCATAAATACTTTTACTTTTCTTTAAAGGAAAATATAAAAATTTTCAATATTTGGCAAACCTCTTCCTTGGAGGAAAGGTTTTGTACATCTATAAATAGAAAACCCCTTCTCATATCATAACACAATAGCATCCACAATGTAGTCTTTTAAAGAGCCTTTGTTTAGGAGAGATTTTCTCTCTAATAGTTTTATGTTTTCTTTTATATTAGGTTTTTATATGTAGGCCAATTGGCCAAACTCTACAATAATCATGTTTTTAGTATGTTTTTCTTTTCGTCTGATTTATCATCTCAATAGTTTGCAACTAATAGCTTCCGCATGACGCCTTCTCAATTTCGAACCCAACAAATGGTATCAGAGCCTATGATTCAATGATCTAGTGGTTTGGTAAAGCGAGGTTGAAGACAAGTCCAAGGCAGTTCTAATCAATTTGCAATCATAATGAAGATTTTGTCCAACTACATGTGGAGAAGATATTTCAATTATATTTTCAACAATCCTGCTGTCACATCATAAAGCTCTCTTTTAACCCTATTTAGGGCTTCAATATTTTTAACCCAAAAGAGATAATATATTTTTAACCTAAAAGGGCTCAATTTGTAAGCATGACAAACAACAGAGATAAATGAAGATTATGTGAAGAACCAAAATTATGCATATGACATGAAGAAGGCGGATCAAGTCAAGAAAATCAAGTCAAAAAGGGGAGATTTGTTAAGATTTTTGTCCCGATTTTCTTACCAAATTTAAGTTTTACTTTTTCTTGTAAGGAAAATAAAAGTAACCATAAATAATTTTACTTTTCCTTAAAAAAATATATAAATTTTTTCCATATTTGGCAAACCTCTTTCTTGGAGGAAAGGTTTTGTACATCTATAAATATAAGACCCCCTTCTCATACCATAACACAATAGCATCCACAATGTAGTCTTTTAAAAAGCCTTTGTTTAGGGAGAGATTTTCTCTCTAATAGTTTTATATTTTCTTTTATATTAGGTTTTTATATGTAGGTCAATTGGCCAAACTCTATAATAATCATATTTTTAGTATGTTTTTCTTTTCGTCTGATTTATCGTCTCAATAGTTTGCAACTAATAGCTTCCGTAAGTTGCCCTCTCAATTTCGAACCCAACACTTTTCTTGAGAGATACACGGGGTTCCAAACTTTAGAGCTAACAACATTATTAATGTTATGTGAAAGGACCTCCATGCACATAATAAAGATATAAGATGATATGGGGTCCCCCTGACGGATACCTCTAGTGGGATTTAAGAAATCCGTTCAAGTACCATTTATAAGAACGATAGTTGAGCTGGTGAAAATGCATGACATAATAAGATTGATAATACGAAGAGGAAAATTAAAGTAAATGAGAGTATTCCGGATGAAGGACCATTCGAGTTTGTCGAAGGCCTTTTTCAGATCAATTTTCATAAGGAAGTAGCTCGCCTTCCGTTTAATTTTGCGAAAGTGGTTGATAATTTCTTGAACAATGATGGCATTGTCCCCTGCTTGTCTATTTTGTAAAAAGCTTGTTTGATAGAGAACAATTATTTTATTCATAAAGGGACGCATCCTGCGTGCAATAATCATGGTAATGATTTTATAAGAAGTATTACAAAGACTAATAGGCTATTTTTTTTTTTTTAAAGTGGTGGCATAATTGCACTTAGGGATTAAACAAATATGAGTCTTATTACATTCTTCAGGAATACTCCCCTTATTGAACGCATCATGACAAAATTTCATGACCAATGGACCAACCGTATACGAGTATTTTTGGTTGAAAAAAGGATGTAGACCATCAGGTTAGGGTTAAAAGAGAAGACAATATCTTTGATCTCACCTTCTGAAGAAATTTTGTTCAGCTCTTCTTTTTCATCACTTGTTAGAGCAGTTTTCCCAATTATCAGGGGGATTTTTTTTTGGATTTGTGTTGATTAGTGTGAAAAAGATTATTGAAGAAGGCCATTGCATGGGTAAGAATACCCTGTTGATCCGTAATCCAATTGTGGTGCTCATCCTGTAGGGATAGAATACGATTTTTCCTTCTTCAAATAAGAGTTGATGTATGGAAGAAACGCGCATTAGAATTCCCTTCTCGTACCCAATTAATTCTCTAAAGAATAGCAGGAGAAAGGTCTGATTGGAGAGATCTTCTGCTAGCCCAAGATCGTTAACTAAGATCGAAAGATTCAACTAAAGAAGACGAAGCTATGAAAGAGAAGCTTTATTATGGAAGTCAACTTGGATTGTTTTTTTAGTTTTTTCTTAGTTACAAATGTCTAATGTCATCCCCTATTTATACTTATATTATGATCGGACAGAATAAGCAATACCACAAGCAAAAGAAAAATATGATGAACATACAGATTTACATGGAAATCCTTGCGGAAAAAACCACGGGCGGAGGCAGAGGAATTTCACTATAATGGATAGAGAATACAAATGAGGAGAATGACGTATTTTCTGAACATCCAAAACCGACCCACTAAATCTCACTTATATAATACGTGCGTACAAATAAATTCTAGACCCAAAAAATCACAAACATGAAGTGCACCACAAACTTTTCAGGGTCGGATCAATAAAATTCGGGTCACAAACTCTAACAACTTGTGTAGGGATGATTCTAGATACTAAAAATCTAGAATATTCTATCATCTTCTACAAATATCACCCCCAAATATCTAGCCCTCTCTAATAGCTAGATCTTTCCTAAATACAAATATCAAATAAACTACACTATTCTTTTCTAGATTCTTCTTCCTAGAATTACCTAGAATATCTAGATATTTCTTCAAGTTGATTATCCTAAATACTACACTAGGCTATTCTAGAAACTTAACTAGAAATTTATGATTCCAAAAAATCTATTTTAATATTTTCAGACTCCCCCTTAAAGTGATTTTTTAGAAGCTACCCTAAACTTGTCGCAGAAGAACTCAGACGAAGCTTTGAGTCGCGCCTTAGTGAATATCTCAGTAGTTTTTGTGTGACTCCTCGAGTTTTTTCATATGATGCAGATTTTTCACTAATAATCGGCCCTGCAAAGAAACAAGAATAATGCTCCGGGAGTACACCCTGGATGTCACACGGTGCTTATAGCCACAAGTAACCACAAGCTAACTCATAAGCTGGTACCTGCTGTGAGCACTGAATAAACTGATAATAAAGGATACATGTGAGGAAATAAAGCTGGATATTCCATAAGATTTAAATATTTAAAATATCTCTGAAATAACAAGTCTGAAAATAATACTATAAAGACTGCCAATAACATTTGATAACTGACTAAATGTCTGAAAGTGTTCGAAAGCCTCTAACTAACTGACTGTGGAGTTGATAGGACAAGACCCCAACTAAATCCGACTGACTATTGAACTGAAATACTGAAATAACATAATCGGTCCTTGAAATATAAGGACTCACCACTGCTACTACTGCTGCGCTGGGATATCTAGGTGTGGCCGGGAACCTGAGCGTCCGAACCTATGATATGAGATATCATAGCGCAAGAAACGGGTATGTGGTCAGTACTTTGAATGTATTGGTATGCTAAATAAGGTTAGGCTGATATGCATGGCTCATATGCGTGAATAATAACTGACTGAATGAATGACATGAGGTAACTAATTTATAGGTGCGTAAAAGCTATAAAATCTGAGAATGCATGACCAAGCATATGACATACTACTGGAATGGTATGTAAACTAAAATACTGAGATACTGATACTGAACAACTAATAATTGTATGTTGTGGTCAAGCAAACCTGAAACTAAACTCTGAACTGAATACTGGACTGAGACTGTGGGAGCTATCATCTAACCGACATGCCTCAATTAAGAGTTGATTGGGATCCAACCCATGACCTCTGTTGGAAGAGTGTCAGTACCGTGCCATGGGTACTAACACTGGCTACGTGAATCTACTAAAATAAAGTCCCGAAGAACTAAAGAGTCACCCTCTACTGGCAGGTGCTCTGGTGAGATATGTGTCAACCCTCAACTAGAAGGTTAACATCTCTAACCTACGCTGGCTACGTAGTTCTGGAACATAGGGATTGCTACTAAAGGTCACACCTTCAATGGCAGATGAGCCCTCATCCCTAGGTTAGCTCAGTACTAAATCCTACTCTCAATTGAACTGACCTGGATTACTGAACTAAGCTAAACTTGTTTGATAGGATAACTAACTGAACTTATAGTACTCATATATGCCTGAAAACCATTCTAAAAGTACTAGGACTAAGTAAACAGCTAAATTTTGGGTATTCATAACCCCCAGGACTCAATAACATCAAGAGTAGTAGCATACCAAAGTTTTCAAATGCATTATAAGTAGTCATTGCTCAAAATTCATCATTTAGGCATTTTATCAAACACTTTAAATTCATGAAATTAGGCATGGACATGGTTGAAACATATGGGAATAACAAAATCATAACACTAAAATCATATTTTGGGGATTTGACATGGAATTTCATGCTTCAAACATGTAAGGGATACTTTCTAACTAAAACAATTGTAATCACACGTAATTGAAATTTCCAAAAAAACTTTATGAAAAATAACTCATTGTAAACATGTAAATTCATAGTTTAAAACTCAAAAAATAGGTTCCTGGACTCCATGGATGAAAAGGGCCCATGAATGAACATCTAACATACCTTAAGGCTTTAATCTTGCAAGAGAATTGATGTTCTTGATCGTTCTTGGGTGGTGAAGCTTGAGTTCTTGAGTTTTTTTTAAGGAACAATGGTTGAACTAAATGAATTTGGGTGATGGATAGGGTTTATGTTAAAGAGAAATTGTGGAAATAGGGCATATAATGCCTTAACTGATGACAAATCCCATATTTTTACCGATTGGGGCCATGAGAAAAGACTAGACTGCCCCTGGAAAATTAAAATTCATAACTAGAATGGCGATTGGGCTCTCACCGCGATGCGCCAAGGTTGCCACCACTATTTCCACCGTGATACACCACAATCGCGGTGACTTGCTATTTTGAAAATCCAAACATGGTCCAAATCTCATCCGAAAAATCCAAAACTTACCCGAGACATGCTACTTACACCCCTAAACATGAATCAACTCAAAAACTTACGACTCGGGGTCAAAAAGGTCACTTTAAAAATCATTGAAGTTAAGAGGTCAAAAATAAAACTAAGTCTCCAATTACGTGCTAAATTGAGCTAAGACAATTACGGGGTGTTACAATGTATTAACAAAATTTTCATCTTAGTAATGGGCTGGCTTGACAATCATTATTGGACTTTGTGAACCATATGAATCACCTCCTTGCCAAGTTTTATATTGTTGAGTTTCCGAGCTTCTCCTTTCTCTGAACTCCTCAACAACTATATACTTTGGAGAATTATTTGTCATGGATAAATCTGAAACTCCTGGTTCAATGTTTTAGAACCCTCTTCTTCAGATACAACTTCAAAATACAAGGAAATTTCATCAATATCAACCTCTTCATCATCTATTTCTCCATCTGATTTTACACGGTCAACTTCATCATTTGCTTAATCTTTAGTTTCCTTATCAACTTCCAATATTTGCTCTAAACCAATGATTGATCTTGATACCATAGATGATTGATTAAAGACTTCAACTGCATCTCTGTTAATGCTTGCTCCTATAAAGTCATCACTGGCATATAGGGTTTTAGACACTGTCGGCTTAGAGTCTACTTTAATATCCTCCATGTTCAGACTTTTATTTCTATTTTCAGGATCTGCTTCTATAATTTCCTTGATAGCAATTACCATGTCTTTTATCTAAACGTCTTTAAAATTTTCTTTGTTCTTATAAATGCCTTCCGTCTCCACATGATGGATTGTATTATACTCGATCCAATCCCTTTCCAAATTTATGGAAGCCAAGGCATCTATTGCTCGACTCTTAACTACTAAGCATCTTTCCCAGCCTTCTTCCTTAATAACTTTTTTCATTTGAGCTATGTTGCTCCCCGTGGCTCAACAATATCTTCTTATGTGTCCCACTTTGCCACACCGATAACATCTAAGAGACTTCTTACTATAATTATTAATAGACTCTTCCTCCTTTCCAGACAAACTTGAACTACCTGAGAATCGGGAGCGAGGCATATCTCTTACTTTTTCTTTAACATTTCTCTTGTCAGTTATAAGAGAATAATTCACCATCCAATTATTTGTCTAGTAATTCCGATTACGACAACAAATTTTCAAATTCCTCCTAGGAAGGTTGCTTAGCCCATCTCTAAATTGATGTCACAAAGGGAGTATATTCTGGTTTCAAACCACGAATGATAATTCTTCTGATTCGTATTTCAGAGATAACTTCGTCCATATTCAATAAAGAAATCTCATAACATAAGTTCTTTATATTTAAAAAATACTCGGCATTAGAAAGATTACCTTGAGTAGTGTTCACCAATTCATTCTCCAATATTTGTAACCGAGATTCATTCTTCTTATTGAACAACTGGTCAAGGGTCCTCCAAATTTCATGAACTAATTTACATCTTATAATATGGCCAAATAAAACAGAGGAGATGGACCTCTTCAGAATGAACTCCCCCTACGCATTAATCTGCTTCCACTTCTTGTATGCACTACTAGTCTTCGGTCCGTTGTTCGGAGGACTTGTGTTACTTTTGTTAACAATATCCCACAAATCATTGCCCACAAGGTATAATTCCATATATGTCTTCCATACCTTGTAATTGGAATGATTCAACAACTTCATTCCCAGTCCATTAATGCGACCCCTTAAATCCATTCAGACAAACCAGTTGAATCGACCAAAAACTCGATCTTGAAATAAACGAAAGTCAATCTATGACTTTGGCTCTGATACCATGTAAAAAATAGTAGAAGAAAGGTGCAATTGAAGAGACCTTCTTCCAACCCAAGATCGTTAGCTAAGATCGAAAGATTCAACTAAAGAAGAGGAAGCTATGAAAGAGAAGCTTTATTATGGAAGAAGATTTCTTGAATTGGATTGATTTTTGTTTTTTTCTTGGTTACAAATGCCTAATGTCATCCCCTATTTATACTTGTGTATGGATGATTAAAAATATAGAGTATTCTATCATCTTCTACAAATATCATCCCCAAATATCTATCACTCTCTAATATCTAAATCTTTCCTAAATACAAATATCAAAAATAGACTACACTATTCTTTTCTAGATTCTTCTTCCTTGAATTACCTAGAATATCTAGATATTTCTTCAAGTTGATTATCCTAAATACTACACTAGGCTATTCTAGCAACTTAACTAGAAATTTATGATTCCAAAAAATTTACTTTAAAGTCTTCACAAATTCTAGATTTTAATTTCCAAAAATCTTCTTCCGTTTTTAATATTTGATTAAAATCTTGGATTAGTTGATGCTCTAGATTTTGCAGGAAGAAACTGTAAGGGTATTCGGGAGAGCTTTGAATACCCTTAAGCCGATTTAGAACAGTCCTTTTGTTGGCAAAAATATTAACAAAAGAGGAGCAGTTCTAAATGGAAGCTTACTTCTCAAATTGATTGATGGCTTCTAGAAGGGATGGGTTAGAATACAATACCAAACTAGTTTGACCAAATTTGGAAAATCCAAATGAGAGGCCCACATTGTTTCAAAATGGAATAACTTAGTATTATTTTGGGACTCGCTCTATTGAGTTGAAGGAGTAAGGGACAGCGGTCGAAGTGAGTCCTAGGTAGGTGAATTACCTGGGCATCAGGATTAAGAATCCAGTCATTATTAGCAAAAATATGATTGAGGCGCCCTAGAATTAAAGCCCCTCTAGTTTTAAAACGTTTATTAAGCCACCTGCATTTGCTACTGCAAAAACCCATGTTAATGAATTCGCAATAATTAATAACATCTAGGAAATCAGTTGTGCGGGACCCATTAATAGGGTTCCCACCTTTTTTGTCCGCACTATATAAAACCACATTGAAGTCACCTCCAATGAGCCACTTACCGGAGTAATTGTCTTTGATTGCTTTAAGGTTTTGCCAGAGAATTTTCTTTTTGTTCCTATAAGTACTAGAATAAATACAACTGAGAAGCCAAGGACTATCTTTAGAATTTACCTTGATCATGGCATGAATTTCTTGGTTGGTGGTAGAAATCTGATCCAGCTCAAGGAGAGCATCATCTCACAAAATAGTCAGTCCTCCAGAATTGCATACTGCTAGAACATCTATTATTCTGGTAAAGGGGAACTCATCAAGTAAGGCTTGATGATCCTGCACTTTTGTCTATCAAAGGAGGTTTATGTCAGTCCAACAGAGCTAAAATTTCTTTTGAATTCAGGGTTATTACCTCTTCGATAGTTCCATATGATGATGTTCATGGACCTATTTAAGTGAGGGGGGTTGATCATAGGAGTGTCCACTGGGGGTTCTATCGTGAGTTCCAGATTCGGAGGACTCATTGTAGGGTTCATTATCAGTACATAATTCCCTATTTTGTCATTGCATTGGTAAAATCAAACATGACACATGAATTAAAAAGTATTTATGTTATCACATACAAAAATATTCTTATAATTTCCACTTTATGAAATACTGCACTAGATTGTTTAGTCACCACTATCTTAATAATCACACAAAATGATTCCCGAACATATCCCGAGGAAATTCAGCACCAAATGCCTGAAAAGTATGTGCTCTTTAGGCTTTGAACTTATGAAATTATTTCGTACCATAAATTTTTAGAAATAATATTAAAAAAACTATTGTGCTCCAATAGTTTTTGTACATGTGGCACATTTTTTTAGTGAGATAATGGTTGTGCAATTTGATGGATTCAAGTTCTTATTCAGGATATGGATTCAGGGGATGCCTCTGTTCAAAAGAGTTCATGTCAGTCGTGTGTGAGGAAAAGAAAAAGAATGGAAAATGGAAGTTGGGAGTTCGTCACGGAATGTTCTCTAAACATTGATATATATTTGCTTGCAATAAAGGCAACAAGAGAGGAATTTGGCTCTTCAAATGGGGTCTAGTACCTCAGCTTGTGGTGGAATGTGAAAATCACAATGAAGGCCCGATTCTTCTTAGTGATAACAAGGAGTCTAAATCCTCCTCTGATGAGGACTACAAGGTTGATGACTCGGTGAAAGATGATGTTGATCAAAGGACTCGGATGAAGTACCTGTCTAAATTTCTGAAGCTTCTTGATGATCATAATAAACCTACTCCTTCAGAAGAGAAGGAACAGGTTCCTGTCAAAGAAACACTTCCTTTAGTATTCCGGTTTGAAGACGAGGAACCTCTCCCCCCATAGAAAGAAAATAGGGAAAAGAAAACTGAAGATTTTTTTGATAAAATGGACCCGTGTCTCTTGGAATCAAAGATTGGCTTTACAAATCCATCTGTTTCGCCAGTGCAGAGTGAAAAAGTAAGCGGCTGTCAGATGAATAACCACCATCTTGTACAAGATGAACAAATTGGACTCATCTATACAGTTTGTTCACACATACAACTTGACAACAAGTACATCTTCCCTCCTTTTGGAAGCATATCGGCTAACCTAGTGTTTTCTCTTTCAATTAGATGAACATGCTAAAAAATTAGAGCAGTAAATGAAATTAGTTTGTTAGATTTCTTAGAACAGAATATTTATACCTATATTGATTTCATAAACTCTGCTCTTCAAAATTGATTCATGCTCTTTTCCCATCCTTATATTTGATTTTTGAACTTATATAATTTGCAGGCTCAGAGAGTTTGAAGAAGGTATGAAAGAAAATGTTTAGGACAGTCGCCTTTATTTTTGGATGATGACGGCTTCAGATTTTCTGAATCTTCTGCAGTTCAGGATTCTCCTATTTCTAAAGAAGGAACCGTGTGGGATTTAGTTCCCCTAAGTGCCAAAGCGACAATGTATCCTCATCAACATGGAGCATTTGAGTTCGTGTAGAAAAACCTTGCTGGAGAAATAACTCTTGAGAGGCTGAGAGAGCCCCTATCTGATAGTAAGGGAGGATGCATAATCTCACATCCTCCTGGCACTGGAAAAAATAGACTTACCATAGTATTTCTTCAGTTATTTCTGAAGTTATTCTCAAACAGTCGACCGGTAGTCAGTGCTCCTTCCAGTTTGCTTCTTAACTGGGAAGCTGAGTTCCAAAAATAGGAGATAGACATTCCCATCCACAAATTGAACAACAAAGATGGTGTCTTTCAGAGTTTATCCCCTGTTGGGAAAAAATCCACAGCTTATACGCATGGTGAAGCTGAGATCCTGGGCAAAAAGTAAGAGTGTTTTGGGCATCAGCTATGACTTGTTCAGGATTCTCACGCGAGAAGATGGAGAAGGCTATACCAAAGAGAGCAGAGAGATACTTCTAAAATTTCCTGGTCTTTTGGTCCTTGAAGAAGGGCACACTGTTCGAAATAAGCAAAGCCTTGTATGGAAATCTTTGAATAAGGTTGAAACACAAAACCGCATACTATTGTCTGAAACTCCCTTCCAGAATAACATCAAAGAGTTGTACAACACCCTCTTCATAGTCAGTCCAAAGTTTGTAGCAGATTCGAAGAAGAAATGGGCTTCTCTTAGCAGCTTCATTGACAAGAATACGCGAGCATTGGAAGAGCTTAGGGATATTATTTCACCATTTCTCCATAAGTGTAGTGAAAATGTAAAAAGGGTAAGCCTTCCAGGTATACGGAATACAATAATACACCTGAAGCCTACAGATTTGCAGAAGGATCTACTTAAAAGAATTTCAGAGAATCCAGGCTCCTTTCATGAACAAAATCTAGTATCTCTGATTTCTGTTCATCCTCTGTTAGTGGAAAAAAAGAAGGAGTTCCCTGAGTTTGAAACTTTGCTAAAAGAAAGAAGATTTCATTTGGATCCAGATATTGGAGAGAAAATAAAATTTGTTGCAGAACTGATCAGACTATGGTGGGGCAAAAGAGAGAGTTATAATATTTAGCCAGTTACTTGATCCTCTGGATCTGATCACGGAGCAACTCATGTCTCTTTTTGACTGGACTTTAGGCCGAGAGATTCTTTATATGGATAGGAAACATGATGTAAAGCAGCGGCAGATATTGATAAATTCTCTTAATGACCCTAAGAGCGATGCCAAAGTGCTTCTTGCATCAACAAAATCCTGTTCAAAAGGGATAAGTCTTATAGGGGCTTCAAGAGTGGTTTTTCTTGATGTTCTCTAGAATCCCTCAATAGAACAACAAGTCATCAGTCGAGCCTACAGGAATGGTCAGAAAAAAATTGTTCATGTATACTGTCCAGTGGCATCTAAATGGGAGGCTGACAAGATCGAAAAACAGAGTAGGAAAAAATACCATTCAGATATACTTTTTTCCAGGAATGATGGGAGTACTTTTAAGATGGATCCTTCATGTTCACTGTCAGAGGATAACATACTCAAATCCATGGTTAAGCATGAGGGCCTCCATCATATTTTTGAAAAACTATCTCATGCACCATAGATGGTGCCTACATCATTCTTTAATTCTTGTAATCAAACTTCAAAAGCGAGCAGTTAGGTTAGTATGAGATTTCTTCTTGTTTGCTGGTACATAAAGCAATCAGTTTTGTTTCAGTGTCTTTGTTAACTACATGTCTTGAAAATTAGCTCAAATATTTTCTCTTTCCTGTCAGATTCTTGTCAAAAGATATAGGGATTTTCAGAGGAATCCAAGATTTTAACAGCTGGACAGAAGTTTTACAGAGAAACTCGAGATGGCAGATAAGGAGGACAAAAAGAGAAGAAGATGAAGAATAGAAATCAATAGGAAGATTTTAGTATGTTCAAATTATAGTTGAATCTGTAATATTACAATGTCTATTACATAAATGAGAGAGAATCTAATTTGCTAACTGCTTGCACCTAATTTAGCAGCCTGTAACTAACTTCGTATATGGCAAAGCTAACTAACTTGGGCAGCTGATTCATTTTTGTGTAACTCCCTGCTGCAAAGAGGTCCTTGACCTCAAGGATCATCAATGCATTAAAGAATTCCCAAGTAGAATGATCTGCTGACTTTTGCTTCGACAGTTTCTGCTTAACAATTCTTAGCTGTAATTCTCTCAGGCATTTCCCCACCTGCTCCACCAAGATTAAATCTATTTTTAAAATATTCATGTGTCTGTCCTGAGCTATTGATGGTTGCAAAAGGTCGTTCTTTCTACAAGACTTTCAGTTAAGACTAGTGTCTCAAAAGATGGACATTAGTTGTACTTGCTGTTGTAATTCAAAATACAACTTTAAAGTAGGATTTAAGTTTAGTTAAATAAGGCTGCAATCTTGCAGAATCTGATTTATTACATTTGCCGATCTTTAGGCCATGATTGTTAGAGATAGTGATAGGTTATTTTACTTCTTTCATTGAGCTTTTACAGTTATGATATCATGTATAAATATGGCAGTGATCATTTCAATAAACAATGAAACTTAACCTAACCTTCTACTCTTTCTTTTCTTAGTTACAGATCTATTTTTCTCTCCTATAGATTGGTATCAGAGCATTGCCATCTTGAGGGACCTGTGAGAAGAGAGTGAACCAAAAACACAAGTTTTGTCCATATAGCCATTCTTTAAACTTTTATTTTAAATAGTTTATAAAAAATAAATTCTGAAATATGCTTTCTAACTCCACTAATCTTCAATGGTGAGAATTATCAAGCTAGGTCAATTAGAATGATGGTTTATCTTGAAGCATTGGATCTCTGGGAAACAGTAGAAGAGGACTATGAAGTAACTCCTCTTGGAGATAATTCAACAGTGAATCAGATGAAAAATCACAAGGAGAGAAAGATAAGGAAAGCCAAAGCATGCCTTTTTTCTACAGTTTCTCCTTCAATTCTTACCAGAATTATGCAAATAAAGTCTGCGGTAGAAATATGGGAGTATATTGAAAAGGAATACTAAGGAAATGAAAGAGTGCAGAATATGCAAGTGATGAATCTGTTTTGAGAATTTGAAATGAAGAGAATGAAAGAATCAGAAACTATAAAAGATTATACAGATCAACTACTAGTCTTAGCCAACAAGGTGAGGTAGTTTGGTACGAATTTTACTAGTGAAAGAATTATTCAAAAAAATCTTGTCACACTTCCTGAGAAATATGAAGCCACAATCTCTTCTTTAAAGAATTCTAAAGATCTGTCAAGTATTACCTAGGCAGAACTTGTTAAAGCTTTGCAAGCATTGGATCAAAGAAGAATAATGAGGAAAGAAGGTTCTGTTAAATGTGTTTTTCAAGCTAAATCATAGAACGAGACATACAATGGAAAAAAGAAACAGAAGAAAATGCAAGACAATAATTACAACAATCAGGGAGGAAGTAATCTACCCTGCCCTCATTGCAAAAAGAGAAACCACTCTCAACAGAAATGTTGGTGGAGACCAGATGTAAGTGCAATAAATGTGGTCAACAAGGCCATATGGAGAGGGTATGCAAGTCACAAATACAACACTAAGAAGCCAAGGCTGCTAATAAATCAATATCAAAAAGAACAATTATTTGTAGCAACTTTCTTTGCTAGCAAAAGAACTTCTGAAGATTGGTTGATTAATAGCGGATGTACAAATCATATGACAAGTGATCAAGAGATCTTTAAAGATCTAGATAGATCTATTATTTCCAAAGTCAAAATTGGAAATGGAGAATATTTTGACACAAAAGGCAAAGGAACAATTGTAATTCAAAGCCCTACAGGTTTGAAACTTATAACTGATGCTTTATTTGTTCCTAATATTGATTAAAACCTCTTAAATATTGGGCCGCTACTTAAAAATGGTTTCAAAGTGGTGTTTGAATAAAAAGCATGCGTCATCAAGGATTTTGATAATAAGGGGATGTTCAAGGTCAATATGAGAGGAAGGAGTTTTTCCTTGAATCTATTGGACAAAGTGCAAGCAATAGTTGTCCATGATTCAGAGTTATTGAATAAAATACTCGGACATTATTATCATAATGCCATACTCTTCATGAAAGAAAATCAACTAGAAGAAGGTCTCCCGAGCCTTAAGAAAAATTTGCCTGTTTGTGAAGCTTGTCAGTTTGGGAAAAAAACAAGGCTTTCTTTTTAAAATTCATCATGGAGGGTAAAGAATAAACTGTAACTTATTCACACGGATGTAGGAGGACCTTAGAATGTATTTAAAGGATAGTAAGTAGAGAAAAATGAAGGAAAGGTGTCTTTTAAGTCTTGAATGAATGATTGGTGACATTGACCAACTTAAAAGGCCAAACATAATTAGGAAACTTGATTAAGTTAATTGTGGACTTGATTAATATTTTCAAAACTTTCTAATCTTTTTAAAAATACAAATCAACCCACACCCCTCTCCTCCAAATCAACTGTCTCTCTCCTCTCTCTCTCTCGACAATCACAACCAACAGTTCTGCAAAATTTCTCCATTCAAACTCCAGTAATAAATGGCTGGGCGAGTTTCTTTTTGACTTTCAACCGTCAATTAACATAAGAAATAGAGGAACTTGATCCAACTTCTTTGGCGACAACAACTTCGAGTTCTTCGTTGTCCCATTTCTTCTTTCACAGGTAAAAAATTATTACATCACCCAACTTCTTCTCTAGTATTGGTTAATAATTTCAATATTTCTTGCTTAAATTTGAAATTTGGATTGAATAAAATCCTAATTTCTGGCATTTCTTCTCTACTCTTTTCGATGTGAAATATAATTTTTTGTTATTATTATACTTCTTGTTGTTGAATTGTTGATTCAATTTTTTGATGATTTTTTATCACCGTTGATGTTCTTAGTGTGCGTGTGTTGTGTTGGTGTTGCTGGGTTGATTTGTTATTTTTCTTAGTAAAAATGATATTACAACAGATGAACTATCCGACACAATAGATTAACCATCTAATGTAATAGATTAACCATCTGATACAACAGATTAACCATCTGATACAATAGATTAACCATCTGATGAAACAGATTAACCATCTGATCCAACAAAAAAATCATTTGCTCAAACAGATGAAACATTTGATGCAACAAATTAAACATCTAATGCAATAGATGAACAGGACAGATCATTCATCTATTGCGACAGACGACTCTTCTATTTGGAAGAAATCTAAACAATATTAATCCAATAGATAACTCATTTGGCAATAGATGAGTGATTTGTTTCAATAGATGTGTGGCCTATTTTTATTATTTTCAATGGATTACTCATCTGTTGCAACAAGTTGCTAATAGGTTGCAATAGATAACCTACCTATTGCAATAGATGAGAGATCTATTTTTATTATTAACCAACGAATTATTCATTCTCTGCAATAGGTTGGTTATATGCTGCAACAGATATCCTACCTGGTGTAATAGGTGAGTGATCTATTTTTATTATTTCCAATGGATTACTCATCCGCTGCAATAGGTTAGTTATATGTTGCAACAGATAACCTACCTGGTGCAATAGATGAGTGATCTATTTTTATCGTTTCTAACGGATTACTCATTTGCTGTAATAGGTTGGTTATATGCTACAACAGATATATACTTGGTGTAATAGATGAGTGATCTATTTTTAGTATTTCCAACGGATTACTTATTCGCTGCAACAGGTTGGTTGTATACTGCTACAGATATCCTACCCGGTGCAATAGATGAGTCATCCGTTATAATTGTTTCCAACAGATTACTCATCCATTGCAATGGTTGGTTATATATTGCAACGGATAACCTTCTTGGTGCAATAGATGTGTGACCTATTTTTATTATTTCCAATTGATTACTCATCTGTTGCAATAGGTTGGTTATATGTTGCAACAGATAACCTTTCTGGTGCAATAGATAAGTGATCTATTTTTATTATTTCCAATGGTTTACTCATCCGTTGTAATAGGTCGGTTCTATGTTACAACAGATAACATACCTGGTACAACAGATATGTGGTATGTTGGAACTGTTATTTTACTATTGTACATGTTAGATATACTGTTATCCTTTTTTAATGATGCATTAATCAATTATAATCTATTTTATGTTCCTATTAATTTAAGATAATATGGCTCCCAAAAGAAAAGAAACCTAATCAAGTCCAAGTAAAGGAACAAGTGAAGCAGCTAGGCTACATCCACCACTCTATGAGCTTGCTTTACAAGAGTTATCTCAATTGGGAACAGAAGATAATGAACACGGGGAGGAGGAATATTTCAAAAGAGATGATCCAAATGCTAATACCCCTACTACTGAAGAGTTGGTCAAAACCTTCTACATTGATCGTTATCCTATGAGAATGCAATGCGATGGTGCCACAGATTTAACAGGTGATTTCGTGGTTAAATCATCCATGGGAAAATCTTTTGACGCCTTTATAAAAATATTTTGAGAACAAAAATTGGATTCTTATTTCTGGGAAAGCTGCTTTGGGCAATATCTTGATTTGTCGGAGGACAACAATGCTCGTTTCCAAATGAAAATGGTATATGATCTTCTTAAGCGTAGGTTTATGTATGAAAATAAAGATAAGATGGATGAGGTGTGGATAAATTACTGTGGTATGCCTGTTTGTTTTGGTTGGAAGGAGTTTGCCATAGTTACTGGACTAAAATGTTATCCTCTTTCTCCTTCTAAAGTTATACCTACTCTAACCCAAAAAAGGCAAAGAAAAGTCGAGTGATCGTGATGACCTATTATCCATTGTTGGTCCAAGCTTCAAAAATAAAAATTTGATAGAAGTATTGAAAGGCAAAAGACTTTCAAAGAAGCACAAGCAATCATTGTGTTTGGTTTGGTTTGTACATAATATTCTTTGGGAGAAAGACGTTAACAACAACATAATCCTCGGTTTAACAAATTTCTTCGAGGATGTTGAGGCATTTAACAGCTATCCTTGGGGTTATGAAAGCTTCAAAATGACTGTCAAATATTTATTGACTCCATTAACGCCAAAGACAATCAACTTATATGGCTTTCGATGGGCTTTCATGGTAAATATTTCTTTTATTATGATATAATTTATTTTTTTTATTCAATAATGCTTTTGATTTATTGGAATTATGTTATAGGCTTGGGCATTTGAAACCATACCTTATTTGAGACAACAAGTGACTATCAGGAAGAAGTTTTATGTCCAATAATCCTGAGATGGTTGTCGGCCAAAACTGATAAAAATGTAAAATTTCTTGATCTTTTCAATCCCCCTAATGAAGCAGTAAGTCTAATTCTAATCAAGTTTTTATTTTAATTAATGATTATTTTAAATGATTTCATCATAATTCTAATATATGTACTGATTTATTTTAGATTTTCCATCCGTGTCTTGTTCCGACCAATCGAAATTTGAAGATGCCATTTTGTCTTACTTTACGATCTGTGCAAACTTTATCGGATCCTAAGGTCGTTGATAGAATAAAAATAAAATTGTTTGGAGTAACAATCATCATAAGAAAAATAATTTTGGAGGGTGGGCTTCTTGTTGTTGATGATGGTAGTGGTAGTGGTAGTGGTGCTGCTGTTGGGGCTAATGATGCTCCTCTTACAGTTTTTGAAACAACAACCATTATGATTATGATCATACTATTTATACAGATTTTTCCACTTCTAGCGAATGTTCTACATGCAAATGTCAAGACTGCAAGGCGAAACATGATAGAGTGATTAATGTTATTAATGCACTAATTGCTTCTGTAAAGGAAATGACATATAAGAGAGGTGTCATTCCATCAAAGAGGATTCCATATCCATAAACTCCACTAGAGATCAAGACGGCTAAGAGGAGAAGAAAAAAATATTTCTAGGGCATCATCAAGCATCAAGAAAAACAAATTGCAACTCCTCTATCTTTGTCTTGCACCGTTGTTCAATATACAAGGCCCACAGAAAAGTAATATGAGCTGAAGAAGGTAAATATATATCATTTGTTCCAACAAACAAACAAGCATATATCTGTTTTAACAGATGATACATCTGCTGAAAATTATCAAACAAATATATACATCTGTTACAACTGTTGTCTAAGTTGTTGCATCAGATGCGTTATCTATTGTAACATATGTCCGTCTATTTTAGAAAATCAAATAGGTTTTTGTACTATTTTAATTTGTACCAACAGATGAGTCTTATGTTGCAACAGACGGGTCATCTGTTCGAAATTATCGTACCGCTCTATTTTACCTGTTCAAATTTATCCCAACAGATGATCCATCTGTTGCAACATAAGACTCATCTGTTGCAATAGATAAATAATCCGTTGTATATCTATAATTAGCATTGACAATTCTGGTTTTCCTGGTGGATGTCACAGTAGAAGCTACTACTGAAGAGCATAATATCACAGTTGATAATCCATCAACTGCTTCCAGAGAAGAAGGAAAATTGAAGCCTGTCGGTTTAGGAGAACGGAAGAATTACTCATTTGAAGGGTTTAACATCTCGAACGAGCTCCAAAAAAACGAACAAAGTTGATCAACGACTATTCAAAATAGATTGCCGATGGGTTGTTAAAGCATCATGCCAGCAGGTACATAAATCAATTTTAAAGATATTGATTTATATAATTCTTGTTGTAAAAACATAACATTGACACATATAAATCATCATCTAGAAAATAAAATGACGAACACTATAAAGTGAATAAATCGAGTCTTGGTTTTGATATGTTCGACTTTGTTGTTGCACATCCCGAAATGAAGAATTAGTTCTATTTAAGTCACAACCTCAAACTTGCTGGAATGATGAGGTTTAAATGCCATACATATTACTATTAATTAATACTTTTTTTAATTGCATTTGTGTATAAATTTTTTGGCACGTAATCTGAAATGTTTGATAATATGTGCAGCACGTTGATGTTATTTTTTACTACATTCAAAAGAAGGCCAAGTTGCAAACACAAGAATAATACAGATACACAACAGGCAATTGTTTGTACAAAGTTTAAATCAATAATACCTATGATAGGTATTGTCAACAACAACCGGAAGTTTTTCAAAATAAGCAATGCTTAATCAACATCATCAAAGGTTTTGGCATTCCAGCTGGCTTACCTTGACATTTGGTTGATGAAGTGTACATCCCAATCAATTGTGGTGATGAATTCATTGAGTGTTGGTTGTCGTCGTTCTAAAAGAGAGGCGCAACCAAGTTTATGACTCGATGTCGTGAAGGAGACATTTCAGTTCGTTGTATGAGATACAAAAGCTGGCCAAAATATTGTCTACTTACCTTGATATAAGTAACTTTTTAGACCAAAAGATTCGTACTGATTGATCGACGATTGAAGCATTCCAGGATAAAATGGGTAATCCATTTGATGTACAATATGTTGAAGGAATTTCTCAACAAACCACTAGTAGCCTGTAAGTATAAGTATTATGATTTAGTTTCATTTCATAAATTTCACAACACTTACATGAACTGCAAGATATGGATTATCTATTTTTTTAAAATACAGGATTGCGGTCTTTTTATTGTCGCTTTCTCCGAGTATTTGAGTGATGGATTACAAGTACCAAATGATGGACTTGATGTCAGATTAATCCGCAAAATATATGTTGCTATTTTATGGAAATACGGAGAAGTAAAAGTTCAGAAACAGTATGAAAGCGACATTAAAGATCCACGACGACCAAAGCCAATTTCGTAGCACTGGATGAAGAACAACTTGTCCATATTGAGTAGATATTTATAGCTTGAGAATATAAATGTAATAACCTATCCTCCTTGGTTAACTTTTTGATTTATTTGTAAAGTAGATCATTTGTACCCATAATAATTTTTTTACATTTCACTTATTTATTGAGTTATTTCATGCAATTTTCGAAGGCTTCGATTTATTTTATGTTGTCTATAAATTTAATTTAATTCTTAGTTTTGAACTTGTTAATTGAAATGGAATACTATATTCAAATATCACAATAGATAATACATCTGCTGCAACAGACGACATATCTTATCAAATAGACTTAGACATATGTTGCAACATATAGGTCATCTACTGGAAATTATATAATAGGTCTTCCAACTTTTTAAATTTGTTCCAATAGATTACTTATCAGTTGTAATAAATAGATTATATGTTGCAGCAGATTATATATCTGTTGCAACGAACAGACAAAAACATCTGCATAATACAACATATGACCATCCTATTATAATAGATAATCAATCTGTCACAACAGGTATGATATCTGTTACAACAGATAGACAATCTATTGCATTATAAAAATTCAACTTTTCTCAGACATAAAAAATTACCATTACAATGTAAAGCGAACAAAGTAGCTTGAAATAAAAAATTGTTATCGTGTTCGTCTCTATCTTTGTACATATTCTTCTTTATACACGGGCTCCAACCATTTAGTTAGTACCCCATAAGCCCATACCTCTTGCATATTTTCCACAACGGCATCGCACATACCGGTCATTTCTGTGTCGGTCACCAAACATTCGATCTATGCAAGCGAGTACGGCCCGCACGCGACACCAGTTTTATTTTTTTGAAGGTGGTTGTTCTTATTTCGACCTTGAAAATCCAATGATTTCTTCTTCAAGACCTCCACCGGAAATGATCCATCAGTTTACTCTGCGTCAACAACTTGGGGAACAACTTCAAGAATGGCTACATGTGGGTTAAAAACGTGGCCTCCTTGAAGACAGGTAAGTTATAGCCATAAACCTTAATCTTTTCCTCGTTGAGTAGTATCTCAACAGGGAGAAAATGTTTGACTTTCACGTTCATAACTGCAAGGATTCTCTTTGCCTTGGTCCAGTTCTTACCATGTGGATATGGCCTCTTCCCTCTAACATAGTTGATCATGTCTTCATCCCATTTGAACTTAGAAACTAACTGATTAAATCCCCGACCACTGGGAGCAGCTTGCCTACGAAGAGTATCGTACCTTCTCTTGAAATTATTGAAGAAGTTAAGGTCCATTATCCTATCGGCAGCATCATAAGCATCCGGGTACGCTAATTGTCTACCCCTCATGAGGCAGCAAACTTCATCAACATATTGTGGTATAAGAAGATAATTTTTAAATAGGTTAGTAATTGTAAAGAATAAAAACACAGTGGAAAGATTCTATTGCAAAGGGTTCTCTGAATCAGTTCACAGATTATCCAGCTAACGCAACTTATGCAACAGATGTGTATTATGTAGCAACAGAATACCCAGCTGTTGTAATAGATTACACATCTGTTGCGTAGCTTCTTATTCATGGAGTAGATTGGAAGTCTAGGTTAGAGAAAGTAAACTTACATTGTCCACGTACCACTCATGCATATTTGTCATACTCAAGAAGTCTTGGGCGGCAAATAAATGAATGATGTATTATTGTAGAGGTTTCATCTTATCAGTCATGATTTCTTCCAGTTCCTTCTTTCTTCGTCGTCAAGTGCCGCATATATGTCCACCTTCTTCAGCAGCCCCTAAACTTTAACAACTCTTGGAGTGGGAGGAGTTGTAATTTTTTCTGTTTTCAAAATGGAAAATAGTTGGCTAATGTTTTTTCTCTTCCTCTTAACCACCACTTTAGGAGTATATGGCTCCCTTACCTTCTTGGATGGTATGACACCCCTCTTAGATTCCAACTCCTCGGTAGCTTCAGCAATAGCCTCTAGTTTTTTAAGGAGTTTATCCTCTCTGTCCGTACACACATTACATTTGCAATGAGAATATAAGGGTGGAGAGGGGTGAGAGGGACTATTGTAAGGGTGAGAGGGACTGATGTAAGGGTTAGAGGGACTTGTGCAAGGGGTGTTTTCAACTGTATTTATTTTTTCTTAAGCACCAACATGCTCATAATCACGACTGGCAGCAGCAACAGCATCAAGATAGTTGTCACCATCATCAACAACTCCACTAGCAATACCCCCAGAAGAAGCACCCAGATCTGTTGCAGTAGGTTGATCATGAAGAGCTTCGAAATTAGCCTGACCTTGTCTAACTGCTCTTCTTATGATTGTTGCTCCAGTCAATTCTTTCTTTATTAACTCCACCATTGGGTCTGCTGTTGTATCAACAAGACCTAGAGTAATAAAAAAAGTCATCCCCAACTCCTACTCAGTAGGCACGATCCAAGGATGCACAACCTATAAAAAAAGATAGAAGGCATTTAAATCATATAATAATAATTTGCAGTCAGTTGGGTTACATGTTAACACAACCAACTTATGCAACAGATGATCTATCTGCCACAATAGTTGATCTATATGTCACAACAGATTGACAATATGTTGCATCAGATTACCCATCTGTTGCATAATTTGCAGTAGATGGGTAATCTGTTAAGTCGGGTTCAGGGAACCAGAGCAATAGATGGTTAATCTATTGTGAAATATGGATCATTTGTCGCAATAGATTACCCATCTGTTGCACCAATTGTAGTTGATGGGTAATCTATTACAACAGATGACCTATTTGTCACAATAGATGACACATCTATTTTAATATCTTTCATTGAGGCAAATTATTTTAGTAGAAAAAAGATTTACTGTATAATCCGGAGGGTTAAAGAGATCAGCCTCCTTAATTTTTTTGTTTCTCTTTGCAGCCAACCACCTAAGGATGCTTGGATGAAAAACCTCATCCGGGTAATCCTTGAACTACTTTATGAGGGGAGAAATGGCTTCAAATGCCCAAGCCTAAAAAATGTAAATAGGAAGCAAACAAAAAAAAGTCATAATAACTATATTCAATATAAATTAATGAATGAGTAAAAATAGTGATTAATTTTACCATGAAAACCCAAGAAAAATAGTATAATGTGATCATCCCTGGGGATAGCTTTGTCAGTAAATATTTGACAGTCAAGTAGTTGTTGTCATATCCCTAGGGATAATTGTTGAATTTCTCAAAATCATCAGCAAGCGCCAACAAATTATCTTCTATGACTTTCCTGACGTCTCTTGCCAATATAATGAAATGGACAAACCAAACTAAGCACAATTTCTCTCTGTATTGCTTTGGTATGGTTTTATCCTTGAGATCTGCTATTAAATCCCCTACTTTGTAGCTTTGTCCAACAACCCATCTTTTTTTCCTTGCATTTGTAGGACCTTTTGTGGGGGGTTTCCTTGATGAGGGGTTCTTCTGGACGATCGCATCTGAAGCCCATCACTATGGCAAACTCTTTCAATCCAAAACAAACCGGCATGCCACAGTAGTTGATCCAGATTTCATCCATATTTTGGCCCCTCCCCCCTCGTTGAATCTTTATCACCCCCCATATACTTGATCCTGCACTTGAGAAGACCATATACCATGCTCATTTGGAAACAGAGAGTGTGGTCCTCAGGCAGCTTAAGAAAATATGCAAAGTAGCTCCTCTTAAAAAGTTCGCCTATATTTTCATTCTTCATAATACTCCTAAATTCATCAAAACCTTTCCCCAACTGACATTTAAGTACAAGATCATCAGTTACTTGTGTAGGGTTATCTATTGGCATCGCGACTCGAAACCTGTCAATACTAATAGTTTTGATAGGATCATGCTGGGATTTCGATATTAATTCACGCCCCATTAGTGAGAAGGAGTTCTCACTTTCCTCAGCTTTATTTTTCCCTGACTGAGATTGTTCAGGAAGTTTCTCCGAACCTATCTGTACTCTAGCCTTTTTTGTTCGGTGGTCAAAAGTTGATCCACTTTCAGTTTCTTTTCTTTTGGGAGAAATCTTTTAACTACAAATAATAGAAAAACAAAAAATACATTGCATTTGATGTCTGCATAATTTTAAAAAAAATAAGATAAATTTTAATAAATTATTATATGCCACATTACAAAAAAATACTCCAACGGATAACCCATAAGTTGGAACAGATGGAAAATTTGTTTGAAGACCTATTTAATATCTCCCAACAAATCTTCCACCTGTTGCAAAAGATGGGCCACCAAGACCACTACTACCACCACAACTAATGCCACCACCAATGTCACCAAGACCACCACCAATGCCACCAAACCAACAACAATACCAAGACCGCCAACACTACCACTAATGCCACCAATACCAATACCAAGACCATCGACACCACCACTAAAACCACAAATGCCGACACCACCAACAACAACCACCACCAACACCACAAACCCCATCCAATAATACCACAATAGTCAACAAAATACTATGACAAAAACTAGGATTTTCTCGGGCGCTTCCTACATTTTTAGCATCAAAACTCAAAATTGTTAATCCACTCTCTAAGATAATACAACTAAAGGTCTTTTTTTTCATCGTTAACTAAAAAGCCCTAAGTTTTAGAATAAATAACAAATATAGAACTCTTTTTGAACTCTGTTACCTGTGAAGATAGAGAAAATAATGGATACAAGCGAGAATGAAGCCAAAAATAAGAACTATATGGTTGAAAATGGGAAGAAAATCGATCTGTTTTGAAGAGTTGGGCAATATGTTGAGTAGTTGTTGTCTGTATTATTGAGAGAGAGAGAGAGAGAGAGAGAGAGAGAGAGAGAGAAAGAATATTGAGAACTTGAGATTTGAAATGATAAAAAGTTTTTCCCATAAATGGATGATTTGTATGGGTTGATTTATAATTTTGGAAAAGAATGACAAGTTTTGAAATTGTTAATTTGATCCAAATTGATCTTAATTAATTTTTAAAATTTTAAAAGATATAGTTTTAAAATATTAAGTTAATGAGAATCTTTTCAACTCAGAGTGATCGATCGATGACTCGGGTTTGGATGAACACAATACAAACACCATGCAAGTGCAAAGACTCAATTGAAGTTGTAGTTGACCCTATGAACTCATTCATTCCTAGTTCTACCAAAATCAATTTAGGTACTAACTTAACATTAGGTTAATGAGAATCTTTTCAACTCAGAATGATCGATCGATGACTCAGGCCGAGATGAACGAAATACCAATATCATGCAATTGCAAAGACTCAATTGATGTTGCAGTTGACCCTATGAACTCATCCATCCCTAGTTCTACTAAATCAATTTAGGTACTATCTTAACATTAATTTAATGATAATCTTGTCAACTCAGAGTGATCGATCGACGATTCAGGTCGAGATGAACGCAATACCAACACTGTATAACTGCAAAGACTCAATTGATGTTGTAGTTGACCCTATGAACTCATCCCTAGTTCTACCTAAATCAATTGCAATGAAATCTATTACAACAAATGACTGAGTTGTTAGGAATTTTCAAACAGATATTCATATCTGTTGCAAAAGATGACATATTTTATTTAATTATCAATAGACATTTGCATCTGTTGTGACAGATGACTGAGCTGTTGGAAATTTTCAAACAGATATTGATATCTATTGTAACGTATGACATATCTGATGTAATTATCAAATGGACATTTGCATCTTTATTACATATGACTAAGCTGCTGGATTTTTTCAAACAGATATTGATATTTGTTGTAACAGATGAAATATTTGATTTAATTATCAAATGGACGTTTGCATCTGTTGTTATAGATGACTGAGTTGTTGGATTATTTTAAAAAGATATTGATATCTGTTGCAACAGATGACATATTTGTTTAAAAAAAATTTCTTTATTTTAATTTTAAAGCAAGCTTATGTCCGAAAGAAGAAAGATATGTAGATAAAATAGTGCTACTAAAGGCGGTAAAAAATATCTCTTGGATAACTCAAAAATCTCATTGAGTAGTCTTATCTTGTTTTTTTCAGTGTCACCCATTTTCCTTGTGACCCCCAAGTTATTAATGAATATTAATTAATAAATATTTAAATCCTACATCTAGAATTATCTCACCTCTCTCTCCTTCAGCCCTAAATTTATTTTATTCATCTATCATATTTTTCTTTCTCTCCTCTTTAGGTTTGGTTTACTATTGCTCTTTCATTCTCGTCTTCTTCTTTGCAAGTTATTTACATCTGTTTTTTAATTTAATTACCATTTACCCGTATCATATTTATTTAAAAAATTTAAAGGAACTTTTAAGTGTTGAATAAACGAACCAAAATTTTTTATTACAATATACAAAAAAAGTCATCTGTTGGGAGAAGTTTAAAAGCCTTGTTGGCAGTATCATTTGTTTATGTATTTTTTTTGTTTCTTTGTTGTTGATGTTGTTATTGATGTTGTTGGTGGGGTTGGTGTTTTTGGAACTTATTGTGTGGTGTTGTTGATGGTATTGGAACAAAGGATGTTGCTTCTTTATTGTATATGATGTTGTTGATGGTGCTGGAACAAATGATGTTGTTTCTTTGTTGTTGATGGTTTTTATTTGTTGTTTCTTTGTAGTTTTTGATTTTTACACATGTGAGATTTGGGTGATGCAAGAAAAAGGGAATGATTTTGAGTAATTTTAAGTTGAAATGACAAAAAGTCCCTAACTTTAATAAGCTACCACAAAATAGCAAGGATATTTCAGCGAATTAAAAAGTGGGGACAATGCTAACCTACTCCTTCACAATAGATTAGAAATATATATATATTATTCAAAACAAATTATTGCTACTTGGTTCAAATGAACTCATACCACTTACGCCTAGCAAGACTGGTTTGATGTATTCCAACAGACTCCACATCTATTTCAATAGACTCTATATATGTTTCAACAGACTCCACATCTATTTCAACAGACTCCACATTGTTTCAACAGACTCCACATCTAATGCAACAAACTTCACATATGTTGCAACAGACTACATGTAATGCCCCGAGAGTACATCTTAGGTATCACACGGTGCTTACAGTCCCAAGGGACCATAAGCTAACCCATGAGCTAGTACCTGTTGTAAGCACTGAGTAAAATTGATAACAAAAAATCATATACAAAATTTAACTGAGGAATGCCATAAGGTTTTAATAGTTCTAACAATGTCTGTAAAACAATACTGATAATACTGAATAAAACATCTGACAATGACAACTGAAGAACTAATGACTGACTAACTGTCTGTACTAGTCTGAAAAACCTCTATCGACTGACTGTGGAGCTGATGGGATAAACACCCAACTAACTCTGACTAACTACAGAACTAAAAGAATAAAAATAAATATAGCCTGTCCTCGAAATATGAGGACTCACCAATGCTATATTTGATAATTTGGAAGGTCTATGCACGATCCAAAAACTAAGCGTCTGAACCTATGATATGATACATCATAGCACAAGAAACGAGTATGCGATCAGTACTTTGAATATACTGGTATGCTAAATGAGGTAGGCTAATATGTATGGTTTTATATAAAGGTATAATAACTGATTGAATGAATAACATGAAATACTTAATAGAATGCATTAAATCTGTAAGTACTGAAAATGCATGACCAAGCATAAAATATATTCTAAATATAATTTGAAATCTAAAACACTGAATACTGATAACTGAATAACTGATAGACTATGTGCTATGGTCAAGCAAGACTGAACTGAATTCTGAACTGAGTAATGAAATTAAAACTGTGGGAGGTATCATCTAACCGACATGCCCTGCTCTGAGCTGATTGGGGTCCAACCTGTGACCCAGTTGGAAGGGTGCTAGTACCGTACCATGGGTACTAACAATGGTTGTGTCAACCCTAAACTAAAAGGAAGACATCTTGTCAACCCTAAACTAACAGGAAGACTCATGAGATATGTGTCAACCCTAAACTAACAGGAAGACATCTCAAACCTACGCTGGCTACATAGTTCTATAATTCAGGGATTGCTACTAAGGGTCAAACCCTATACTAATAGGAATGCCCCCATCCTTGGGTTTACTCAGTGTTGAATCCTACTCCCAACTAAATTAACACTGATTACGGGACTGAACTAGGCTTAACTAGACAAGTAACTGATCATGAAGGCTAACTAAGTAGTAATGCTCATGATTTATCTGAACTATTCTAAAGATACTGAGACTAAGTAAACAACTAAGTTTTTGGGTATTCATAACCCCCAGGACTCGATAATAATCACAATAGGACCACTTGAAAGCTTTGAAACCATGGAAGGAAATCATTGTTCACAATAATTCACTTAAGCATTTCATCAAGCACATGGGGACTAGGACTTTAACACGGGTATACTTTATAAATATGAAAATATCGCACAATCACATGACCAAATCATAAATTGAGGGTTTTATTCTGAATTCGCACGAACATGATATGGGAACCATAATCTTTAAAATATACTAAAGCTTTAGGGACATATTAAGTAGTCATTGTTCAATATCCTTTCATCTAGGCATTTTATCAAACACTTGATATTCATAGTGTAGGCTAAGTATGGGAATAGTATAAAGCTTGTAGTAATAGCATGATTTTGATACTAAATCACCAATTAAGGTTTTAAATCGGCAAACAACATCATTCACACGTGTAGGGTTTAATAACAACAACAATTTCGTGTAGACATGATATAAAATTCAAAATTTATGAAAGTTCATGGACAATTCATAAAACAAGTAAAGATTATACTTTTAAAACTTAAAAATAGATTCTTGGACTCCATGGTTGAAAGAGACTTATGGATGAACATCTAACATACCTGAATAGTTCAATTCTTGAAGTTTCTTCATAATTTTCTTGAGAGTTGAACTTGAATCTTGTAGGCTAGGGTTTTCTATTTGAGTGAGAATGCTCTTTAATTGAGAGAAATTGAATAAAGTAATGACTAATTAGGCTATTAGGGCTTTAATCCCATTTTGGACTGATTGGGGTCGTAGAAAAAAACTAAACTGTCCCTGGAATAAATTAAATTTTTGTCACTAAAAAATCCCAATTTTGGATATCACCGCGATGCGGGTAGCCACTGAAATTTCACTATTGATGTAGTCTAAGGATGAGTGCGAAATTGCACTTTGGCGTGATGCAGTGCTATTGTGTTGCATCACTGGAAAAGGACGAGTGTGAACTGAAACTTCTCCACGATGCGATGCTTATTGCGAGGCTTCACTGGAAACTGAGAGTATCATTTTTACTGTCACTGCGACGCGGTACCATCGGGGTGGCCCACTATCTGGAATAAAAATCGTCATAACTTCTTACCTGGTTATCGAATTTAAGGCAAAACTGGTATCGTTGGAAACCTAATTCAATTTTCTACAGTTTGGTGGGTCTTGAGCTAGAAAATTCTGAGTAGATTAAAAGATATGCTCGTTTAAAGTTAACTAAGGTAACATTCTTATCAAAAACTCAATCAGTAATAATTGTTTTGATTCGTCTAATAGCTGGGAGTTATTTGAGGCCTTAATATACATCAAACTCACTCATAAAATTAGCAAAGTACTATAATTTGTTTCTTATAAGATTGAAGCATAGTTCTAATATTGGTCTGGATTTTTGGGGTATTACACTACACATCTGTTGCAACAGATAGATAATGTTCTTCTCTTGTTTGACATCAATTTTTCCTCTTCTTTGTAGATATAAGGAACTGAAAGTTGATCAACTTTTTCCTGACCAACACAAGAGGTTACAGTAAAGATGGGTTCGGAGGAATAAGCTGCTTGCAGAAGAAACCACTTCATATATGGGAGGTATGTATTACCGATAATGTTATCGTGAAAACACACATAGAGTACACTAATTTTGTGAATGTTGTTTTTACGTTTAGTCATTGATCATTCAAACAAGATATCTGTAATTTTACAGTTAAGTTTGATAGGTCTGAACTAATAAGGTTGAGGGACCATGAATATGGTTATGATACCCTGTTAAGATTTAATATCGGTTGTTGCTCATGTTTATGTGTCAAGTATTATGAATGGATCTAGTTTTGGTGTCATTGTAAAGAGATTCAATAGTGATTGGACTAACTTTTACGGTGCATTGGATTTTGAAAGGGCCTCCGAAGCCTCCCACTACTTCAACAAAGAACAAAAATTAATATAGTTATTGCCCTAGTCAAAATTTATATGGTTGGGTTACTTGGGGTGATGATTATACACTAGAAGGTGCGGTAGGAGAATGCTTACGAGGGTAAATGGGGGGTTGATGAAAGATTATATCAACTGAGAGCTAATTGAAGAGGAAACATAGGGTGGAAAGGAACTTCTAGAGAATCTGGCCGATGAAACTGACTTAGAACATGAGAAATCTGAATCAAGTGTAAATATGAAAGTGTATTCAGTAATGAAAAATCCGTCTGTTGTTTCTCTGGAAAAAAAATAGTGCAGACGATCTCTTTGCTAGGGAGCAATGACTAAGTAGCGTGGTTGGGAAGATCACCTACATAGAAAATAGCAGAACACCAAGAAAGTAGCCTCACAATCATCAAGGATTGAAATGATGTACAGTAAGTTTAGAAAATTTGCGCCAATAACAGTTGCAGTTAAAATAAGGAATCTAAGCGAAGACGTCAATTTTTGAATTTTAATTGCATCCCATGCCTTCTTGTTTGTGGTTTTGATTAGGTCCACTGCTATTGATTTGACTTGATCAGAACCACAAATAAGATTGAAAGACAGATTTAGCATTATTAATCCCTTAGCAATATGTATATAATTGATTGTGTTTTCTAGCCTTAGCATGCTTTCAACATATCTTGGATAAGAGCAGAGGCTTGTTGTAGTATGTGAATCCCGATAATTTTCAAGCTTGCCTCCAACTTGCTCATTCTATATTCATTTTTGTCGTTGTTGCCTTTGAGGTCAGTGTAGAATTCTTGGTCTCTTATGAGCTTGTCAACGAGTTCCTTTCTTCAAAGTTGTGGCATTGTAAAAGGATTTCAAAAGGCTTCCAGAACACTTTCTTCAATAGGAATAAATAATACATATAGGGTTCGCTATGTTTGTTTTTGGTCAAAATATGTTGAGGAACACTCGAGCAGTGGTCCCAACAGTTGAACAACTCACTTTTATCGAGCATTGTTCAATTCATCTTGCTCAACAAACCTTCAAAGGTTATGATAGGTGAATTGGACTGGAATTACATAACGTTTAATCTAAACTGATTCTACCAAGCCTATCAAACGTTACGTAAATCAAGGCTCATTACCTATCAAAACCTTTGCCCGAGTTAGTGCACAAATCAATTGAGCTAAATCTCTCAGCTTTTCTGCTGATCAATTTTCTCCCATATAGAGGACAAGATATCTGCCATGCAAAAGTATACACCATCGCCAGAAATTCTTGCCACAGCGAAAGTCTGGAGAAGGCATGACTAGTAGTCATGAATTATCAAGACTTTCATTGTGGCAAGAATTTCTGGAGATGGTGTAGACTTTTGCATGGTAGATATCTTGTCCTCTATATGGGAGACGATTGATCAGCAGAAAAGCTGATAGATTGAACTCGTTTGATTTGTGCACTAATTTGGGAAAAGGTTTTGATGGGGTAATGAGCCTGGAGTTACGTAATGTTTGATAGGCTTGGTAGAATCAGTGTAGATCAAACGATACATAATTCCAAGCTAATTGACCTATCAAAACTTTTGAAGGTTTGTTGAGCAAGCTATATTTAACAATGCTCGATAAAAATGAGTTGTTCAACAGTTGGGACCACTGCTTGAGTGTGCATCAACACATTTTGACCAAAAACAAGCATAGTAAACCCTACATGTATCATTTAAGCCTACTGAAGAAAGTGTTCTGGAAGCCTTCTGAAGGCCTTTTACAATGCCATAATTTCAAAAAAAGTGTTCCTCGTTGACAAGCTCATAAAAACCAAGAACTCTATACTTACCTCAACGACAACAACGACAAGAATGAATACAGAATGAGCAAGTTGGAGGCAATCCTAAAAATTATCTAGATTCACATACTACAGCAAGCCTCTGATCTTCCCCAAGATATGTTGAAAGCATGTTAAGGCTAGAAAACACAATCAATTATATACATATTGCTAAGAGATTAATGATACTCAATCTGTCTTTCAATCTTGTTTGTGGTTCCGATCAGGTCAAATCAATATCAGTGGACCTAATCAGAACCACAAACAAGAAGGCATGGGATGCAATTTAAAATTCATAAATTGATGCCTTCACTTAGATTCCTTATTTTAACTGCAGGCACAAGTTTTTTTGACTTATTGTACTTTATTTCAACCCTCGATGATCGTGAAGCTGCTTTCTTGGTGTTCTGCTATTTTCTATGTAGGTGATCATCCTGACCATGCTTCCTAGTCGCAGCTCCCTAACAAAGTGTCCATCTATATTATGTTTTTTAGAGAAATAACAAATGGATTTACATTACCAGATACACTTTTATATTTGCACTTGATTAAGATTTCTCATGTTTTAAGTCAATTTCATCGGCCAGATTCTCCAGAAGTTCCTTTCTACCTTATGTCTCATTTTCAATTAGCCCTCAGATGTATAGTCTTTCATTAATTCCCCTTTCCCTTGCAGGCATTCTCCTTCAGCTTCTTCTGGCGTATAATCATCTTCTCGAATAACTCTTCTATATAAATTTGGGCTAGGGGAATTTCTATTGGTTTTTCGTTCTTGTTTGATGCAGCGCGAGGCTTTGAAGGCCTTCTCAGAGTCCAATGAACACTTAAAGTTAAGTTTAATTGCTATTGGATCTCTACATGACACTAAATATTGATCCCTTCTCAAAACTTGACATGCATAAACATGAGCAACAACTATCAACAATTCGTAACAGGGCATCTGCACCATATTCATGGGGCCCTCGGCCTTATCAATTCAAACCTATCATACTTAACTGTACAATGCAGGATGTTGTTTGAATGATCAGTGACTAATCGATTAAAAACTGCATTCATAAAAATATTGTACTTTGTGTGTGTTGTCCCAATGACCTTATCAGTAATACTTAACTCCCACACATGAAAGTGGATCCATCTATCTGCACGCACCTTATTCTTCCTAGCCTATCTATGGCTTAAATTGAATAAACAAATGACTAATAAGTTGCAACAGATGCCACAACTGTTTAAATTGTCAAACAATTACAGACATCTGTTATGACAGATGATCAATCTGTTGCAAAATAAGACATATCTGTTGGAAAAATCTAACAAATATATCCATCTATTGCAATAGATTGTCAATATGGTGTAAGCTATCTAACAGATGGAATATATTTTGCAACAGATTATCCATCTGTTAGATTTATTTTAAAGCAATTTTCTTTTCTTTTCGAAATACAATAAAGATAATATGTTGTATTTAGATCCATTTTTTTAATTTACATAAGCTGAAAAGTCAGCAGTTTTATTTAATTAAGGGATGAACAGTCGTGGCTTTTTGAATAACCTCTTCGAATTCAATCATTTATAAATAGGTTCCTCCTTACTCGATCATTCTACTACACTTACAGATATGGATGATCCAGATTCGTACAAGAAGATTCATATCGAGTCCTTGCGGGAACTTCAAAGGCAGTTTGATAAACTCTAGAGGGATTTGACCGACTTCAGATTAAGGCTGAGGATGGATCTGCTGCTACCGGATGACAATAATAATAATAATAATAATAATAATAATAATAATAATAATAATACTAATACAAATAATAATGATGATAATAATAATATTAATAATAATAATTAGGTTATATTTTTTTCTTTTAGCGTATGTATTTTTTTGTTAATATCGGATCTACCAAAGGGTTTGTTTTTTATTGTATATATTTGTATATAATGGGTTCAAAAATCTATGTTTGGT